>NW_007032915.1:30174-34024 GCF_000164805.1 Carlito syrichta | reverse complement strand
GGCCACTGCACTCCAGTCTGGGGACAGAGTGAGACTCCAACTCAAAAAATAAAAATAAAAAAATAAAATGACACAGTATTTGCTTACAACCTATGCTAACTCTCATGTATATTTTAAACTATCCCTAGATTACTTATAATACCTAGTAAAATTCAAATACTATGTAAAGAATTGCATGCTGTGTTTCATTTTTTTAAATTGTGCAGGATTTTTTTGTAATATATTTAACCCACAGCTGGTTGAATCTGTGGATGCAGAACCCATGGATATGGAGGGCCAACTGTTTATATATATAGTTCCAAATATTCTTTTAAATTCTTCTTAAATAAATATTACAGTCATTAACTTAATTCTTACCCAGAATTTGGGAGGAGCATGGGCTAACATTATAACTTCACCACTTACTAGCTGTGTGATCATGGTTAAGTTGCTTATCTCCTCTGACCTCAGTTTGCTAGGGATAACAACACTGCCTTCCACATAAATCTGAGGTGATAATTAAATGAAGCAGTGAATGCAAAGTGTCTGATACATTAAAGGAAGTCAGTAGTTACCATGATCATTTTAAATCATCATCGTCAATCAGCATAGTAATTTCTTACGTGACAAGAAGAAGTAGTCCCTCCCCTGAGCCAATCAAATTTCTGGGAGATTGCTGGAAGAACGGACTTAAATATAAGCTTCTTCATACTCGGTATATCTTTTGTTGTCTGAGCCAATCTTCATGACAATAAGTATAGGTCACTTCCAAAGTGACATATTTACAAAGTCAAAAACTTCAGACAATATCACTTTCTAAAGACTACTGGTCTTTTAAAATATCATCCTAGTTTAGAAAGATAATGTTTAGATTTTTGAATACAGTTATTATTAAAAGCGGCATTGTTTCCGAAACTAAAAATTCACTGACTTCAATAACGGAAAGGAAACTAAAGACTGACTAATCCTATACCTGTCTTTTACATATGAAAGCAATAGAATGCTTGGGCATGGTGGCAGATACCAACTGGATCTGGGTACTGAGGGTTATTTCTTAGTGGTCTCTCTACAAAGGACATGAACATCGAACACTAAAAATAATCAGTAGCCAGAATAACCCAACTAAGTAGAGAAGCATTTGGAGATCTAGTTCATAGTCATTCTAAAAAGCAAACCATGTACCTATACCACAATTTTTCAATCTCACCAATACTGATTTTCTGGGCTAGATGGTTCTTTGCTGTGAGAGACTATCTTGCACATTGTAGAACATTTGGCAGCAACCCTATCTATATCCACTTAGGAGTAACTCTTCCTCAGTGATAACGGTCAAAGTTGCTCCAGGCATAGCCAAATAAATGCCCAGTGGGGGAAAAAGTCAACCCTGATTGAAAATCACTGACCTAGGCTGAAATGAATACCCAGTGGTGAGTCTCTTTCTGCTTTCATCTATAAAGACAGATAATATAAGGTAGCAAGAATATTGTAAGAAGTATCCTCCATCGTTCTCCTGCCCACAGTAGAATTGCAGGAGGGAGCTATGTGAATCAAGATTGAGAAAGAAAGGAGACACATTATGTTAAATTAATTCATCAGAAATTTTCTGATAGGAAATCAGTAATGCCAGTAAGATATCCTCTAGTCTACCTCAAATAATACTTCATTCTCTTTATCTCTCCACTTAAAGGATTTAATACCCAGTGCCCATTCTATTTAGCTTAAACTCTAATGAACTAATACTCTAAGCCTAAGGCCAGAGAGGGCAAGTGGAACTAGGAGAGAGATCACATGGGTAGGATGAACTCTACAAGCATGCAGGTAGAAGGTGATGAGAGGAAGATGGTAATATGGGTTGAATTGTGGCACCCCAAAAATGTATATTTTAATGTTCTAAGTGCCAGAATGTGATTTTATTTGATAATAGGATCATTACATACACAGAAGATGACATCATACTGAAGATGGGCCTCTTATCCAATATGACCAGTGTCCTTATTAACAAGGGAAACCTAGACACAGACACGTACCCAGGGTATTTACTGGTGTGAACACCATGTGAATACTTGAGTTTCCTACCATAAGCCAAGGGCACAACAGAAGCAAAGAGAGAGGCTGACTGCAGATTCTTTACCAGAACTTCCAGAGGTGCCATGACTCTGCCAATACCTGTCATGGCCTTCTAGCATCCAAAACTGTAATACAATAGAGTTCTGTTACTTAAGCCACTCCATTGGTTTTGCTTTGCTGAGGCAGCCTTCAAAAATACAGGTGATCTCGATTAAATTAAAAGTAGTCTTGTAGGTGAGAATCTGGAGGGAAACTGAATGAAACAGAGGGGCCAATCTCAGGTTGCCATTACCTGTAACTTGATATGGGTTGAAATATACAACTCAAACCAAAAATGAATATTTATTTTTACATTCTTCAAATCAACTTCTTACAGAGATAAATTTATTTTTAATGGATATTTATCATTTTTTTTTTTTTTACTAAGTGTGAATTTTTAGTAGTCACTATAATTTTAGGGATGTAGCACCATATGTGAATGCTCTGGATTCCAGTCTTCTGTGCCTCCTTCTTCGGAGATCAAAAAACTCAGGTTTTAGTTCCCAACTGGTCATTTCCAAGAGAGAAGCCCATCATGCTTAGGAATATATTGAGCCAAGAGTTGGGGAAAATGTATGATTTTCTATGATTTTCCTAATTTTTTTTTCAATAATCAATATTTTTTTATTATGATGTTGTGGGGTACAGTTAAGGGTTAGGTATACCAATACATTTCGTTCAGGCACCCTATTGATTAGAGGTGCTTCCCTATCCCCAGACAGATATTTGCTCATTAATCCCATCTCCTCCCCCCCCCATAGTTTCCCACTACTGTCAGTTATTTTCTTATAGTATTAGATTGGATATTCAAGGTCCATTATATGAGTGAGAACATGTGATACTCAGACCTTTGTTTTTGTGAGAGATCACTCAGTATTATAGACTCTAGTTCCATCCAGGTTGCCGTGAAATTCATGATTTTGTTCTTTTTTATGGCTGCATAGTATTCCATCGTGAATATGTACCACTTTTTAAAATCCAGTCCTCTTTTGATGGGCAGCATGGCTGCTTCCAGGTTCTTGTTATTGTGAACAATTATGCGATAAACATACGTGTGCAGGTGTCTTTTTTGTAGAGTGATTTGAGTTCTTCCGAATATATTCCCACTAAGGGAATTGCGGGGTCATATGGGAGGTATATATTTAGAGCTTTTAGGAATCACCACACTGCTTTCCACAGAGGTTGCACTAGTTTACACTCCCACCAACAGTGTAGAAGTGTTCCCTTTTCTCCACACCCTCTCCAGCAGCTGTTATTTTTTGAGTTGTTGATAATTGCCATTCTGACTGGAGTTAGGTGGTATCTCAGTGTGGTTTTGATTTGCATCTCCCTGATGATTAGTGAAGTTAAACATTTCTTCATATGTCTGTTGGCTGCTCAGATGTCTTCCTTTGTGAAGTGTCTGTTCATATCTTTTGCCCATTTTATAATGGGGTTATTTGTTTTTTTCTTTTCAGTACGTTTGAGTTCCTTATAGATCAAAGATGTTAAGCCTTTGTCTGACCTGGTGTTGGCAAATACTTTTTCCCAGTCTGTAGGCTGTCTCCCTGCTCTCTTGATGGTTTCTTTGGCTTTGCAAAAGCTTGTCATTTTAATAAGGTCCCACTTGTCTATCCTCTCTCTTATGGCCTGTGGGTTTTGGGTTTTGTTCAGAAATTGGAGGCCAGTTCCGATTTTCATGAGGGTATGTCCTTCATTTCCTAAGGTTCTTATGGTTTGAGGTTTTACATTTAGGTCTCTGATCCATTGGAGTTAACCTTTGTGC
>NW_007032915.1:10451-30109 GCF_000164805.1 Carlito syrichta | reverse complement strand
TCTCCCCAGTGGTAGGTGGTGGAGGCTTTGTCTAAGATGAGTTGGTTGAGAAATTGAGGTTTTGCTTCTGGAATCTCAATTATATTCCACTGATCTATATGTCTATTCCTATACCAATACCAAACTGTTTTGATGATTGTAGCATTATAGAAGAGTTTGAAGTCTGGTAATGTGATACCCCCTGCTTTGTTTTTGCTTTTGTTTTTTTTTGCTGAGATTGTTCTGGCTATTCTTGGATGTTTGTGTTTCCATATGAATTCCTGCATTGTTTTTTCTAGGTCTGAGAAGAATGTTGTTGGTAATTTGATGGGTATTGCATTGAATTTGTAGATTGCCTTAAGTAAGATGGACAACTTCACAATGTTGATTCTTCCAGTCCATGAGCATGGGATATTTTTCCACTTGTTTGTGTCATCTTTGATTTCTTTGAGCAGTGTTTTGTAGTTTTCATTGTAAAGGTCTTTCACGTCTCTGGTTAGGAAGATGCCAAGGTATTTCATTTTTTTGTGGCTATTGTGAATGGAATTGTGTTTTTTATTAGGGTTTCTGTTTGTTTATTATTGGTGTAAAGAAATGCCATTGTCTTTTGCACATTTATTTTGTATCCTGAGACTTTTCCAAAGGACTTTATGAGTGTAAGGAGGTTTTGACAGATTCTCTTGGGTTTTCAAGGTACACAATCATGTCATCTGCAAAGAGAGATAATTTGACTTTCTCTTTTCCTATTTGGATAACCCTGATTGCCTTCTCTTCTCTGATTGCTCAAGCCAGGACTTCCAATACATGTTGAACAGGAGGGGTGAGAGTGGGCATCCTTGTCTTGTTCCAGTTTTCAGGGGAAATGGTTCCAATTTTTGTCTGTTTAGGAGTATGCTGGCTGTGAGTTTCTCGTAGATAGCTTTTATTATTTTGAGGTATGTTCCCCGTATGCCTAGATGTTTGAGGGTTTTTATCAAGAAGGGGTGCTGGATTTTATCAAAAGCTTTTTCTGCATAAAATGATATAATCATCTGTTGATGTATTTAATTGCATTTATGGTTTTACGTATGTTGAACCAGCCTTGCATCCCAGGAATGAAGTGTACTTGGTCATGATGGATGATTTTTGAAATGTGTTGTTGAATCCAGTTTGATAGGATCTTGTTGAGAATTTTAACATCTATGTTCATCAAAGATATTGGCCTGTAGTTCTCTTGCTTTGTTGGATCTTTACCTGACTTGGGTATCAATGTGATATTGGCTTCGTAAAATGATTTGGGGAGAGTTCCATCTTTTTCAATCACCTGGAATACCTTCAGTAGGATTGATATCAGCTCCTCCTTAAATGTCTTGTAGAATTCTGCTGGAAAGCCATCTGGACCAGGGGTTTTTTTTGTGGGTAGTTTTCTTATTACGTAGTCGATTTCCTTGACTGTTATTAGTCTATTTAGGTTCTCAATTTCTTCTTGTTCCAAACTAGGTAGGTTGTGTGATGTCAGAAAGTCCTCCATTTCCTTAGGTTTTCAAGTTTGTTTCCATACAAGTGTGCGTAGTAGTCTCTAATGATCTTTTTTATTTCTTCATGGTCAGATGTGACTTCATCTTTTGTGTTTCTGATTGTGCTTATTTGGATTTTTTCTCATTTTTTCTTGGTCAGTCTAGCTAGGGGGCCATTGATCTTGTTTATCCCTTCAAAGAACCAACTTTTTGTTTCATTGATTTTTTGTATTATCTTTTTGTCTTCTATGTCCTGGATTTGGGCTTTTATTTTGGTGATCTGGATTCTTCTGATGAAATTACGGTTTTTGTGGTCTTGCTTTTCCAGCTTCCTTAGGTGGCTTGTTAGTCTGTTAGTTTGTGTTCCTTCCATTTTCATCATGTGTGTTTGTAGGGTTATAAATTCCCCTCTTACTACAGCTTAATGCATCCCAGAGATTTTGGTAAGATGTTTCTTCATTTTCATTTCTATCCAAATATCTTTTCATCTCTGTTTTGATTTCATCATTGACCCAGGAGATGTTTAGCATCATGCTGTTTAGTGTCCATGTCTTTGTGGGTTTGGGGATGACCTTGTTGGTGTCAATGTTTCTTTATATTCCACTGTGGTCCCAGAAGGAGCATGGTATTATTTCAGTCTTTTTAAACTTGCTTATGCTTGATTTATGGCCAATTATGTGGTCGATCTTAGAATATGTTCCATGTGGTGATGCATAGAATGTGTTCTGTGGTCTTTGGATGTAGTGTTTTGTACGTATCAATTAAGTCCATTTGGTCCAAAGTCATATTGAGGTTCCGGATCTTCTTGCTGATTTTTTGTCCTGTTGATCTGTCTAGGATTATGAATGGGGTATTGAAGTCCCCAGTTATGATGGTGTTATAGTCAATTTCTTTCTTTAGTTTTCCTAGAAGTTGCTTTATGAAAGTTGATGCACCTATGTTGGGTGCATATATGTTTAGGATAGATATTTCTTGTTGATGGATTGAGCCTTTTATCATTATGTAGTGGCCTTCTGTATCTTTTTTGATTTTTAATAGCTTGAAGGGTATTTTGTCTGAAATTAGGATCGCTACTCCTCCTTTCTTTTGTATTCCATTCGCCTGAAAGTGTGTTTCCCATCCTCTTACTTTGAGTTGGGTGTCCTTTCGAGTGAGGTGAGTCTGTTGAAGGCAATAGATTGTTGCCTGATGATATTTTATCCATTTGTCATTCTATGTCTTTTCAGTGGTGCATTTCGTCCATTCACATTTAGACTAATAATTGAAATGGAAGAGTTGATTCCTGTCATAACTTTCTTACAAAGTTTTGTTCCTGGTTGTTTGTTGTCTTTCTTTTGGTTTTGGAGTTGGTTCATGTGTATTTTTAATCTTTTGCCTGTACTCTTGTGAAGAGTGTTGTTGTTCCTTTTTCCTTTTCTTCTGTGTTCAGTACTTTCTTAAGTGTTTCTTGTAGAGGTGGTCTGGTGACAGCGTAGGTACTTAGGGATTGGATATTTGGAAAAGATTTTAATTCTCCCTCACTATTGCAGCTTAGTTTGTCTGGGTAGGTTATTCTTGATTGGAATTATTTATCTTTTAGAACTTTGAAGATAGGGCTCCAGGCTCTCTTCAGTGGATAAATCTGCTGCTATTCTAATCGGTCTTCCCTGGTAGGTAGTCTGGCCTTTTTCTCTTGCTGGCTTTAGGATTTTTTCTTTTATAGCTACTTTGTTTAGGTGAATTATTATGTGTCTGGAAGTTGGTCTTCTCATTTGTTGTCTTGCAGGGGTTCTCTGAATCTCTTGTGTTTGAATTGTTTCATATTTATTGGTGTGATGTTTCTCTATACAAACATATGTTTTACAGAGAGAAGAAAAGGAAGAGGAAAAAATAAAAAAGGAACAATACAGTAGGAATAGAATTAAGTCATTAAACTATCATAACCAATCAAGCACACTCTGAGACTTTTCGTTTAAGTCCAATGTCCTTTCAGTTCTGATTTCTAGCTTTCTTTTCAAGCTGGCAAATTAACTTGCAGTTAGGGTCATTTGCCCCTTTCCTGCTCTGAAGGACAGTTCAGATCACCCTCCGTTCACCACTCTGGTCTGTGTCTGGCTTTCAAGCTTGTTTCTCCCATTTCAGTGTTGTTACCTTGAATTGCCAGAAGGTGGTGCTATCTCAGCTGCTCGCCCCAGAGGGTGTGGGGGCCAGGAACTGGCAGAAGCTGGAGATGGCAGGCAGGACGTCACAGTCACGGGAGATGTGGCAGTGATCCCAGCAGATCTTCCCTGCAGGGGCTTCAAGGACTGAAGTCGTGAATCACCTCTGGCATGGGTGGTGTGATATGCTATGGCCACCATGGAGGATGCAGTGGTGGTGGCACTGGTGGCTACTGTGTGTGTGCTGCAGTGGCTGTCCAGACCACTGTGATGCCCCAGCCGTGGCGACGGCAGAGCTCCGTGTGAAGAGCAGGCTGCAATGTTGGGGTCTGCAGCCCCTGGGGAGAGAGCCAGAGACTCACTGCAGTTCTCCTTTGCAGAGGGTTTCATAGACCAGGTTGCCCCATTGCCATGTTGCCAGAAGTCTCAGGCTAATTATTGAAATGTGAGAGTTTGTCACTATCATAGAGTTCTTATAGAATTGTTATTCTTCCACTTGTTTTTTTTGTCTTTCTTTTCATTTTGGGTTTGGTTCATGTATATTTTACTCTTTTCCCTGTACTCTTGTGAAGAATGTTGTTCCTTTTTCCTTTTCTTCTGTGTTTAGTACTTTCTTAAGTGTGTCATGTAGAGGTGGTTTGGTGGCAGCATAAGTTCTTAGTGATTGGATATCTGGGAAAGATTTTAATTCTCCCTCACTGATGAAGCTTAGCTTGGCCAGGTAGGTTATTCTTGATTGAAATTGTTTATGTTTTAAGACTTTGAAGATAGGTCTCCAAGCTCTCCTAGCCTGCAGGGTTTCTGTAGATGAATCTGCTGCTATTCTGATTGATCTTCCATGGTAGGTGATCTGGCCTTTTTGTCTCGCTGCCTTTAGGATTTTTTCTTTTATGCCTACTTTGTTTAGGTGAATTATTATGTGTCTAGGAGTTGGTTATCTCATTTGTTGTCTTTCAGGGGTTCTCTGGATTGCTTGTGTTTGAATTTTTGCATCACTGGTTAGATAAGGGAAGTTTTCTTGAATGATCTCATGGAAAGTTTGTTCCAGTGTGGTCTCTGTCTCTCTTTCTGCCTCAGGAATGCCAATTACTCTTAAGTTCGGTCTGTTGAAGTAATCGCTCATCTCTTGAAGGTTTTGTTCTGTCTTTTTGAGCTTAGTTTCTGTGTTTTTAAGAGTTTGGTTTAGTTCTATATTTTGGTCCTCAAACTCTGAGATTCTGTCTTCTGCTTGGGTGATTCTGCTTTCCATGCTTATCAGTTTGTTATTTATTTCATTCACAATATCCTTTATTACTGTTATCTCAGATATCAGCTCCTTCCTAGTTTCTTCCTGTGCCTCCTCAATTCTTTTTAATCTCTCCATTACTGTCTTGATATCTAGGTTTGTAGTTTGAGACCCTTCATTCTGGGGGCACTTCATTGTTTGCATTCCAAAGTCAGTTTGCTCAGTGTCTGCCTTCCCAGGGGTCTTCTTTTGGTTTTGCTTCATTTGCGTAGATTTTTCTCTCTCCTCCTTTCCCTCCCCTTCTTTAATTCTGTTTTTGAGGGAAGGTGGGGTTGCTTTTATTTCTCTTCTGCAATATCCTGTTCTTCCTTATGAGGGTCTTCTGGCTTTGTTCACTTTTGAGGTTGGAGTGTAGGCTGCAATCTGTACTTTTGCAGTTTTGACGTTTAATTGAGGGGGAAGCTGTGGTTCAGAATGTATATGCTGATTCTATCATCCACAAACAGGTGTATTTGCACACTGGAACCTATTTCCCTCTGCCTTACAATCTGTCCATTCAGCAGTATGTAGTCTTGGTCCCTAGATTAAAAAGGGGGGTATAAAAGAGGAAAATAATGGAGGAAGGAGGGTCAATAGGAAGTTAGAAAGAGAGAAGAGCGAGAGGGAAAACAGACATACATACCAACTGTCAGGTGAGAAAGAGACACAAGGCCAGAAAGAAGTTAAAAAAGACTTGTAAGAAAGATTCCCTAATGAATACTGATAGTTACATAGAGACAGACCAATAAAATCAAGAAACAATGTAAGTCAAAAGGCAAACAACAAATGTGATCAAAATAAACAGTCAAAATAATAAAATCATAAGTCAAAATAAGTGATTAGACTAAAGTCACTTCAGCTCTGATCTCTGGCCTCTCCCCTTTGTTTTTCATTACAGGCAGCTAGATTTACTCACACTTTGGGTTTTTTTTTTTTTGTCGGTTGCCTGGTCATTGCTTTTGTCTGATTCAGCAGTGTAGGGGTGGGGTTTATCTCCTGTTTCACGATGTTACCTTAGGAACTGAGGTAGGGTTTGTTGATAGGTTGGCAGAGCAGTGGAAGTCTCTGTCTGGAGAATGGTTGAGGCAGTTTTTGCAGATCAGTTTCTCTCCACTTCTCTGGGACCCCCAGATTGGGGTCACACACTGAATACCTCAGCCAGGGTGGGCCCAGAGCTCCAGAGCTCCAAAGGGCAGGCATTGAGCAGCAAGAGTGGCCCTGGGCCCCCCACAGGGTACTTCAGCCAGGAATGGGACAAGTGTCTCTGAGGGGCAGGCGCCCAGAGCCTCCCTGAGTGATCGGCAGCTTGCTGCTGGCTGCCAGGCAGGAGACGGTGTAGCCAGGGAGGGAGCTGGGACCCGAGACTCCCATGCATGTGGTGGAACAGCAGCAGCAGGAGTCCGCAATATCCGGCCCTGTGTGGGACCAAAGGTCCCCAGGCCTCAGACCAGCACGGTTGGTGGTGGGCTGGGAATGGGAGAAGAAAAGTAAGAGTATTTTTGGAAACTCACATTTGGAGAATCTCACAAGTCCACTTATGCCATTGCCATCTTGTTCCCGTCCCCTAGATCCACAGTTAATGGAGATTTCTACAGGCTATCTGACACTGCCTCTCACTGCAGATTTGATCTGAGCTATCTAAGGTCTAAACTCAAGAACACTTGACAATCTGTCTTTCCATTTCCAAGTCTGTTATTGACTCTACTCATGTTTCTGACATCCTGGTTTATGAACATGTATTCCAAACCCTTCCCTACAGTTTTAATGGAGTATTAGAGAAGAATACATTTTGGTATGCATTCACCTCATTACATTTGGAAACTTCAGTTGATTCATCAGTTGCATTTTCTTGGTGTCCCTGCAATCTCTTTAGGCACAAGTCACTTATAAAGCCATAATGAGAACTCAACACTCAGCATGGGCAGAGGAAAGATTATTTTTGGAACTGGGATTTGTGTTGTGAAGGTGGAGAAGACTAAGTGAGAGAAAGATATCCTATGATGAAATTTTCAGTGTCAAAACATCTATTTTCACATATTACTAACAATTGAATATGCAAATAACTCAGAACCTTGTGAGATAATATTAGCTGTTCCCAAGATAGAATTCATAATCGTTTGGCAAACTTAAAAGCAGGAACACTTCAAATGGGAAGACAATCAACAGATGATTACCCAGCTAATACAAAGATAATCTGAGATGTAAAAGAGAACACTGTTGAAATGCATGGAAAGAAAGGTTTCTGAAGTAATAGGTAATATTAAAGTGAAACTGTTGAAAAAACATATCTCTGAGGATTTTTTTTTCATATGACATATCTAATATTATCTCACAAGGCTCTAAGGTCTTTATATCATGCGAGGTCTGACAAATTAAGTTTCTGAACTCATCCTAGAAAAAGTGCTGCATACCTAATGATCACCTTTAAAGTATGCCCTTGAGAAACTATACATTAGTCTAGTTAGCACTTAGTCCACCTGTCAAAGCAATTTTGAAACTCTTCTTCTGGAACAGTCATCAGAGCTGTTGTAGAGAGAATGTGAGTCTGAATTAGAGCTATGAACAAACATTAAATTTCTATTAAACTTGGCAAGAGTGAAAGTGAAAGCAGAGATGTTAGTCCAAGTTTATGGGAACAATGCCATGAAGAAAATGGTAGTGTACAAAAGAATTAACTATTTCCTGAGGGGAGAGAAAGCATCACTGAAGAATAAAGGTCAGGACAGCTGGTAATAAGCTGAACTTATGAAAATATTGCAAAAATGTGTCAAATTGTGCATCCGCATTATTGGCCGACTGTGAAAAACATAGCAGAACAAATAAACATCAGTAGAGAAACAGTTACAAAAATCTAAACTGAAAATCTTAGCATGAGAAAGCTGTGTGCAAAAATGGCCCCAAAGGAGCTCTTGCTTCACAATAATGTACCAGCTCACACAGCACTGTCTCTGAGGGAGTTTTTATTCAGTGAACAAATGGCTGCATTGGATCACCTTCCCTACTCACGTGATCTGGCACTTAATGACTTTCTTCTTTACTGAAGATAAAGGGTATGTTGAAAGGAAGACATTTTGAGAACATTCAGGACATCAGGGGTAATACCAATGCAGCTTTGATGGCCAGTCCAGATAAAGAGTTCCAAAATTGCTTTGATGGATGGACTAGGCACTGGCATCGGCACATGGCTTCCCAAGGAGAGTACTCTGAAGGTGACCAGTGATATTCAGCAATGAGATTTGTAACACTTTTTTGGGATAAGTTTTCAAACTTAATTGTCAGTTATTTTATGTTGATATTTTTGCTATAGTAGTCAATCTACACGATTCCATAGCATGGAAAGAAAAAGAAGGATGCCTACTTCTTTAGGCTTCAAGTTCTAAACAGGTTTCTGTGAATTATTTTTTGCATGTCATTTCTATTTTTATAACCTTATCTTTGTATTTACATCTGTTCTGGGTGTGCACTATCGAGTGCCGTGTATGGAAACTGAATGATGATCTATCCATTGATTTTGTGCTTAAAGTCTATTTTATTTAATTAAGGATTACATCTGTGTATGCATAGTGTAGTCGTGAAGTTAAGAATTCACATACTAATTACACCATTCCTTTCCCAAGCTCATTCTTATTCACAGGTTCCCAGTATTTTCCAGTTTCAGGACTTTTCCTTTGTGATCCTCTGGCCATGATATCAAGACTTTATAGTTACTTTGTAGTACAGGAACTTCCTGTGACTGAGCCCATGTCAGAAGCCAACTAGCAGGAAAAGAGAAGAAAAATACAATACCGTTTTAAACTTCCCTTTGGGAGAACATCCTTTGAATTAAGAAACATAATTTTCCACTCCCTCTACTGTCACTGCTGCCACCACAAACATATCTGGGAGTCTGGGATATGGAGAAAAGAGAGAGAAATATAAAGAAAAAGAAAATGTGGTTTCCCCAACTCACTTTGAGCACTAGGAGTTTCCTTTCCCATCTTCAATCTGAATAAGACAAATTTCCTGGATTGTATTTTTTGTCAGCCTCGGACCCCTTCAGGATTTGGGTCACTTGATTCTAGGCCAGGGGACCATGAGAAGAAAACAGGAATATCACACTGATCCTGTGGCATTTCAAATGCATCGCTTCTGGAAACAATGTCTTCTTCATCTCTGTTTTTACCAGACACTAGTGAGGATGCCCACCCTGCTGGTTATTCCTCTGTTTGTCTCACAAATAATAACCACCATGGAGAGATCTGAGGAGTTTCTCAAGGAATTAAGAACAAAGAGAAAGATGTTGCTTTTCATTATATTGTCCCTCTTCTTTGCCCCAAAACTTCAGGTTGCTGAGTCAGGAGAATCTGAGTGACAGACACTATGCTCTCTTGGAATTGTGCCTTTCTTCATGTCACTAACTCCTGTCCTGGAAATAACCTTAAGTGGACTTTCCATAGGATGAGAGTTTCCAAAGTGGCACCATAGGGAAGAACAAACTTGTGTATGTTCCCCTTCCTTATTGACATCAATTTCATCTCATTTCCATGAGGAATCAATAGAATTTTAACAGAAATCCCAATTGATCTACCATCTGTAAGAATTTATTTTATTCATTTATTCATTCATTTATTCATTTTTTGAGGTGAGCTCTCACTGTACCACCCAGGCTAGAGGGTAGTGGTATGCTCATGGTTCACAGCAGTCTTGACCCTCTGGGCTCAAGTGATCCTTCCACTTCACCCTCCCCAGTAGCTGCGCATGTAGTACCATGCCCAGCTATTTTTGGGGTTTTTTTTTTTTAGACAAGGTCTCACTATGTTTTCTAGACTGGAATCAAATTCCTGAACTCCAAAACTCCTCCCATCTTGACCTCCTAAAGCACTTGGAATTAGGAGCTTGAGCAACTATGTCTGACCAGAGTTTATTTTTAACCTTGCAACCCCTGATACAACACCAACCCTTCCTCTTCCTCTTTTGCCTCAGTCTACTCAGCATAAGGACAAAGAGGATGAAGACTTTTATGATAATCCACTTTTCCTTGATGAATACTGAATATATTTTCTAATTCTTAAGATTTTCTTGATAACATTTTCTCTTATTTGTCTTACTTTATTGTAAGAATGTACTATATAATACATACAACACACAACATATGTGTTAATTGACAGCTTATGTTAAAGGTAAGGCTTCTGATTAATATACATTATTATACATTAGGAGAGTCAAAAGTTATATGTGGATTTTGACTTTGTAGTAAGTCGGTGCCCTTGTCCCCCATTGTTGTTCAATGGACAAACACACATATACACACAAATACATAAAGACTTATAATACTATTGGTCCTCAGAGAATTTGACAACATATTAAGGAGAGTTTAACATGATGGGGCAATGAAGTGGAAATATTTAGAGATGTGGATGTTGTTGGTACCAAAATGGAGTTAGTTATGTCAATGCCTCACAAAATGGAGTCCAGGGAGCCCATGGAAAAGAAGCCCTCACTCACACATGCTGTTATAGGGCTTACCAGAAGTTCCAACTTCTAGGACTTGACAGTACTCCTGTAAACTTCCTCAATATCAGTATTCTAGATAAGACACCTGCACAAGAACACTTGCCTAGAAAAACCAAAGCACTGGGATTGCAGGCATGAGTCACTGCACCTGGCTAAGAATTATTTTACCTGTATATCTCATTAAAACACTGTCCCTTCCCCGAAAGAACACCCATGTAGATTGAGAAAATTTTTGTTCTTATTAATAATTTTTTACACACCATGACAGATGTAGCACCAGAACCAAGCTCAGTTTGGGAAGAACAGGGCAGTTATGCACCAGACCCAGGTGGCTGAGGAAGGACTTGTGGCAGACAAGGCCTTGTTGTTGTCAAAAGCAGAGGAAATAAGAGTTTCCATTGTGTTTTAGATCAGAGCTTCTGAAATTTAAATGAGTTCTCAAATTCCCAGAGGAGTCTTGTTGAGATGCAAATTCAGCCTTAGTAGGTTTGGATGGGACTCTGGATCCTCCATGTCTAATGGCTCTCAGGTGAGACTGATAGTACTGATTCTCCAAGGACCACATTTTGAGTAACTTTGTTTCTATTCACTCTCTTTAATCAAGCACAGGTGAGACTAACCTAAGGAAGGCACCTTCCAAGAAACAAAAGTGACTTTCGGTCCATTCTTCTTGGAAATTTGGTCCATTTTTGTTGTTATTAAAAAAAACCTGAAGCTGGAGAATTTATAAAGACAAAGGGATTGTTTGGTTCATGATTCTGATGGCTGGAAAGTTCAAGACTGGACATCTGCATTTGGTAAGGACCCTAGGGTGCTTCCACTCAGGGGGAAGACAAAGGAGAGTCATTCTGTGCATAGTTCACATGGAAGGAAGAATTAATAAAGAAAGAAGAAAGATTTCAGGATCTTTGAACAACCTGCTCTACTGGGAACTGGTAAATTAAGAACTTACCCCCAAGGGAAGTAATCATTTATTCATGACTGTTCTGCAGCCATGATGCAAACATGACCATTAGGCCCCACCTCCAACAATGAGGATCACATTTCTCCTTGTGGAAAGGACAAATATGCAACCCATAGTATTTGGCTCCCTGGAGTTTCGCCCTCTAATTGCTCACCTCCACATTTCTCCCTCTCTTCAGGACTGAGATTCAGACTGCTGTGACTCAGTGTCCTCCACTTCCTGGGCTTCCTGACAGCTAGTCACCATTGCTTTGACTGAAGCAGCAGTGGTATTGGAGATTGTCATCAGGTCACGTGTTTCACCTGAAAAAGGATCAGGGGGCTCTATCCCACACCTCTCAAGTGATGAATGAGGAACTAAGACTAAAACCCAAGTTCCTTGACTTGTCTCCTTTCCCATCCCCACTTCCCCCAGAATGGTACATCTCTTAGGTTCAAGGCTGAAAACATATAGCCTTCTTCTCTATCCCAGCACATGGTATAGTTCATGCTTGGGACCATCAGCTCATTGAGGCCTCTTGGGGTAAAGGACTCTGTCCCTGCCTGTTGTTGATCTGTTAACTGTTGGTATGTGGCTGTGAGCAAGTTATATAATCTCCTAGAAAATCACCCCCCCAAGTTAAAAAATCTCTCAGAAAACAAGAGTTTAGGTAAGAACTATCTGTAACAAGGCTGCAGGGATTTAATTTAATCATATTTACAAAGTGTTTAACTCAGATCTGAAACATCCTAGGAGTTCATTGGTTGGCAACAATTATTACTGACCTTCCTCATGAAGCTTGGGCCTAGGGTCCCTGATAGGTAGTCACCATCTCTTTGACTGAAGCAGCAGTAGTATTGGAGATTCTCATCAGGGAGAAAAGGGAGTGAAGAGAGTTTTCAGAGGTTTAAGGATAAGAGTGACATAAATTATTTAAAAGTCAAGGTCCAGGAGCTGAGATGAGTCTTCCTGGGACATTCTCATCCAACTCTCCCAATGTCTCTGAAACTACTTAAAGATGAAGTCAACCAGGGAGGGAAGCAGAAGAGTTTGCAGAAACAACAGTTGCATCTTCATACATGAGGAGATGGTTATTTGCAATGGACTGTGGGTGAGAAAGGGCAGCTGAAGTCACCTAATGACTTCATTAGGGATGTTGAAGATTTTCTAACCCGAATCTAGAACCATTCCTCCTTGCCCTAATCCTTATTTCTCAGCCTACTGGCAAGAACTAAAGAGTGGTCTGTGAGTCTGATTTGAGATACCACCAGGAGCTCAGAGGAGGAAGGCATAAGAGGCAGGGTCTAGAGTTGTAAGGACACTGCTACCTGACATTGAGAGTGGGACAGGTTCCTAGAATAAAAACAGACACTTAAAGGGAGGAAGACACAAGACAAAAAGATCCCTCTCAGAGGGGTATGATAATAGAGACCAAAGCATCTGCAAGGAGCCTAGCCCTGCAGGGAAACCTGAAAACAGTGTTTTTAAGGGTGTTTGTATTATTCCCCAGGGCTGCAATAACAAAGTAGCACATACTGGATGACTCAGAGAGGAGAGATTTATTTCCTATCAATTCTGGAGGTTAAGTTAGAACCTGATGTCAAGATGTGGGCAGGGTTGGTTCCTTCTGAAGCTGAGGTCTGTTCCATGTCTCTCCCCCAGCTTCTGGTAGTTCTGGCAATATTTGTTGGTCCGTAGTTTGAAGGTGTGTTACCACAATTGCAGCCACTATGTTCATGTGGCATTTCCTCATGTGCATGTCTATGTCCAAGTTTCCCCTTTGTGTAAGGACACCAGTCCTGTTGAATGGGAGCCTACCCTACTCCAGTACGATATAATGTTTACTGATTATCTCTGTCATCACCCTGTTTCCCTATATTCTCACTGTGAAGGCCTTGTGGGTTAGGGCTTCACTATATAACTTTGAGGATCACACAAATCAAATACATATCAGTGCCCCTGTCATGGCTCAGACCTTTGCTCTGCAGGTTGGACATGACCTGCTAAGCTCTCATATTGATACATAATAGAACCCCTGAACCTCCCCAAAATAAGATATCTCTATTCTGTTTTTGAGGGGAAGTTTTTCATACTGAGATGGACACAGGAGACTTTATCCTCTTCTTTTTTTAAAGAGGGGCTTCCTTACCATGCCCATCATCCCAGGTAGATGTCCAGCCTGGTTCCAGAGGAATCAACCTGGAGAGGCCAGTTGTTATAAGTTGTATTAGTCAACAGCTGTCAGTGTTCCCTGAATGTCCAAGATCCATCCAGGCTCTCTGACCTTCACCAGAGGGAGCAAATCCATGACACATGGACAAGAGTGACTTCCATGGGCTTTCTACCAGGTTGTAGGTAAGACAAACTACTCATCTTTAGCGGGTGGGACTAAGTGCAGTTGCCTCCCTGAATGGGTCTCCTGGGACATTAAGTTCCCCTGCTTCCCTATTCCAAATGTAGATTCTGAATGTCCTGAGTCCAGCTCAGCTCAGCTATAGCCTTTCTATTCTAAGAGCTTATTCCACTTTCACAAGTGCCTCAAGGGACTGACTTGGGGGAAACAGTGTAAGATGTTCCTACTCTCATGATCTCAGCATCTCTTCTTCTTAGTGGCACCAGTCCAGCTACAATGACCGTCTTTCTCACCTGTCTATTCAAGCCTCCACCTTGCTTGCTACATATGGTCACAGGACATATATTGATTCCCAACATTGTGCAGATGGTGCAGACAGCATCTGTAGAACTGGTAGTCAACTCCCAAAGCTGGGAGGTCCAAGAAATATCAGCTCTGAGGAGGCAACAGGGGGGGTTGACAAGAATCACAGACTCTGGACAAGACAAAGTAGTGTTGTATAGCTACTGGGACACATCCTGGTGATGTCTCTGAGAACTTGTCCATGCCCCTGCAACTGAAGACCCACAAATAGGTCAGCAGATTAGGAGGATGTGCTCTACATTAACTGCACACAAAATAGTGCTGTGCATTTGCATGTGTGCACATGTGCCTGTTGATATTGCAACCAAGTTTAGCCAATGTCAAGTGTCCTAAACCTAAGCCATCTGTTTCTGACTTGCCTCCTTTTTATTTTATTTTCTTTTTTTTCATAATCAATATTTTTTATTATGGTTTTGTGGGGGTACAGCTAAGGGTTAGGTGTACAATTACATTTCATTCAGGCACCCTGTTGATAAGAGGTGTTTCCCCATCCCTAGACAGATATTTGCTACTGTTAATCCCATTTCCCTCTAACCCCCATAGTTTCCCAGTACCATCAGTCATTTTCTTATAGTATTACATTGGATGTTCAAGGTACATTATATGAGTGGGAACACGTGATATTTGGATCTTTGTTTCTGTGAGAGGTCACTAAGTATTATAGACTCTAGTTCTATCCAGGTTGAGGTGAAATTCATGATTTTGTTCTTTTTTATGGCTGTGTAGTATTTCATCGTGTATATGTACCACAGTTTTAAAAATCCAGTCCTCTTTTGATGGGCAGCATGGTTGTTTCCAGGTTCTTGCTATTGTGAACAACACTGCAATAAACATACGTGTGCAGGTGTCTTTTTCATCGAGTGATTTGAGTTCTTCTGGGTATATTCCCAGTAGGGGGATTGCGGGGTCATATGGGAGGTTGATATTTAGAGCTTTTAGGAATCGCCACACTGCTTTCCACAGAGGTTGCACTAGTTTACACTCCCACCAACAGTGTAGAAGTGTTCCCTTTTCGCCACACCCTTTCCAGCAGCTGCTATTTTTTGAGTTGTTGATAATTGCCCTTCTGACTGGAGTTAGGTGGTATCTCAGTGTGGTTTTGATTTGCATCTCCGTGATGATTAGTGAGGTTGAACATTTATTCATGTGTTTGTTGACTGCTCAGATGTCCTCTTTTGTGAGGTGTCTGTTCATATCTTTTGCCCATTTTATAATGGGGTTGTTTGTTTTTTTCTTTTCAGCACGTTTTAGTTCCATGTAGATCCAGGATGTTAAGCCTTTGTCAGACTGGTGTTGGTAAATACTTTTTCCCAGTCTGTAGGCTGTCTCCCAGCTCTCTTGATGGTTTCCTTGGCTTTGCAGAAGCTTTTCAGTTTAATAAGGTCCCACTTGTGTAGCTTCTCTCTTATGACCTGTGAGTTTCGAGTTTTGTTCAGGAATTGGATGCCAGTTCCGATTTCCATGAGGGTATTTCCTTCATTTTCTAAGGTTCTTATGGTTTGAGGCTTTACATTTAGGTCTCTGATCCATTTGGAGTCAACCTTTGTGCATGGGGATAGATAGGGGTCCTGTTTCAATCTTCTGCATGTAGTCAGCCAGTTTTCCCAGCATCATTTACTGAATAGGTTCTCCTCTCCCCAGTGGTAGGTGGTGGAGGCCTTGTCCAAGATGAGTTGGTTGAGAATTGAGGCTTTGCTTCCCGAATCTCAATTCTATTCCATTGATCTATATGCCTGTTCCTATACCAATACCAAGCTGTTTTGATGATTCTAGCTTTATAGTAAAGTTTGAAGTCTGGTAATGTGATATAACCTGCGTTTTTTTTTTTTTTTTTTTTTTGCTGAGGATTGTCTGGCTATTCTTGGACGTTTGTGTTTCCATAGGAATTCCTGTGTTGTCTTTTCTAGGTCTGAGAAGAATGTTGCTGGTAATTTGATGGGTGTTGCATTGAATTTGTAGATTGCCTTAGGTAAGATGGACATTTTCACAATGTTGATTCTTCCAATCCATGAGCATGGGATATTTTTCCACTTGTTTGTGTCATCTTTGATTTCTTTGAACAGTGTTTTGTAGTTTTCATTGTAAAGGTCTTTCACGTCTCTGGTTAGGAAGATGCCAAGATATTTCATTTTTTTTGTGGCTATTGTGAATGGAATTGTGCTTTTCATTTGGGTTTCTGTTTGTTTATTATTGGTGTAAAGAAATGCCATTGTCTTTTGCACATTTACTTTGTATCCTGAGACTTTGACAAAGGCCTTTATCAGTGTAAGGAGGTTTTTGACAGATTCTCTTGGGTTTTCAAGGTACACAATCATATCATCTGCAAACAGAGATAGCTTGACTTCCTCTTTTCCTATTTGGATATCCCTGATTGCCTTCTATTCTCTGATTGCTCGAGCCAGGACTTCCAATACTATGTTGAACAGGAAGGGTGAGAGTGGGCATCCTTGTCTTGTTCCAGTTTTCAGGGGAAATGGTTCCAATCTTTGTCCAATATGGAGTATGCTGGCTGTGGGTTTCTCACAGATGGCTTTTGCTATTTTGAGGTATGTTCCCCGTATGCCTAGATGTTCAAGGGTTTTTACCAAGAAGGGGTGCTGGATTTTATCAAAAGCTTTTTCTGCATCTAATGATATGATCATATGGTTTTTGTTTTGACATCTGTTGATGTATTTAATTACATTTATGGTTTTATGAATGTTGAACGAGCCTTGCATCCCAGGAATGAAGCCTACTTGGTCATGATGGATGATTTTTGAGATATGTTGCTGAATTCGGTTTGTTAGGATCTTGTTGAGAATTTTTGCATCTATGTTTATCAAAGATATTGACCTGTAGTTCTCTTTCTTTGTTGGATCTTTACCTGGCTTGGGTATCAATGTGATGTTGGCTTCGTGAAATGATTTGGGGAGAGTTCCATCTTTTTCAATAGCCTGGAATACCTTCAGTAGGATTGATATCAGCTCCTCCTTAAATGTCTTGTAGAATTCTGCTGGAAAGTTTTTTTGTAGGAAGTTTTCTTATTATGTAGTCGATTTCTTTGATTGTTATTGGTCTATTTAGGGTCTCGGTTTCTTCTTGTTCCAATCTAGGTAGGTTGTGTGATGTCAGAAAGTCCTCCATTTCCTTAAGGTTTTCAAGTTTTTTTCCATACAAGTGTACATAGTAGTCTCTGATGATGTTTTGTATTTCTTCAGGGTCAGATGTGACTTCAACTTTTGTTCTATCCTAGTAGGGGAATTAGTGAAGGGAACTGAGTTTATTGCAAACCCCAGAGTAGATTCACAAAGTAGATTCATGGTGTTTTGGAACAAGTCCTTGTCATCTGCAGCACAAAATTATTTCCCTTTGGAAAAACAACACCTACTGTACTTTTGTATCCTGGCAGATACAGAACAACACTTGACATCAAATGATCACACAGTTAGAACTGTCAGAGCTCCCAGTCGTGATCTCAGGCAGGCCCAGCAGTGACCCACAAAGAGATGAACATGGTCATCTAAGGTGGAACAGGAAAGGGCATGAGAGTTCAGTCAATAGCACAGGCAGCTGTCCACAAGTATGTTCTCATCTCTTTTGCACAAACGCCACTCCCTGGGTTCAAAATTATGTCCTGTGGGAGGAAACTGGTTTCCTGCTCCAGGTGACTCCACAACGCCTGTCACCTGAGGTGTCCATACCAGTTGAGTCCTATGTCACCATGATGTGAGTTTCATGTGAATTCTAGTGTCTAGTTTTTACATTTAATAAAAAATATAAAGCAGGTAATTTTTTTAATAGCTGTTTTATTTACCCCAAAATATCAAAAGTACTATTACTTTCACATGTAATCAATACAAAATTGTTTATATTTTCTTGCCCATTATTATTATTTTTGGAGATTCTTTATTTGGTGTTTTTGTGGGGTACAGTTAAGGGTTAGGTATACAAATATGCTTCACTCAGGTCCCATTGTTGATAACAGGTGTCTCCCCATCTCCAGACAGATATTTACTACCGTTAGTACCATCCCCCCCCAATAGTTTCCCAACACTGTCAGTCATTTTCTTATACTAGTGCATTGGATGATCAAGGTCCACTATATGAGTGAGAATATGTGATATTCAGATCTTTGTTTCTGTGAGAAGTCACTTAGTATTATAGACTCTAGCTCCATCCAGGTTGCTGCAAAATTCATGATTTTGTTCTTTTTTATGGCGTCATAGTATTCCATCATGTATATGTACCACATTTTTTAAATCCAGTCCTCTTTTGATGGACAGTGTGGTTGGTGCTAGGTTCTTGCTATTGCGAACAATGCTGCAATAAACATTCATGAGCAGGTATCTTTTTAATAGAGTGATTTGAGTTCTTCAGGGTATATTCCCAGTAAGGGTATTGCAGGGTCATATGGGAGGTTGATGTTTAGAGCTTTTAGGAATCACCACACTGCTTTCCACAGAGGTTGCACAAGTTTACACTCCCACCAACAGTGTAGAAGTGTTCCTTTTTCACCACACCCTCTCGAGCAGCTGTTATTTTTTGTTGTTGATAATTGCCATTCTGACTGGAGTTAGGTGGTATCTCAGTGTGGTTTTGATTTGCATCTCCCTGATGGTTAATGAGGTTGAGCATTTCTTTATGTGTCTGTTGGTTGCTCGATGTCTTCCTTTGTGAAGTGTCTGTTCATATATTTTGCCCATTTTATAATAGGGTTGTTTGTTTTTTTCTTTTCAGCACGTTTGAGTTCCTTGTAGATCCAAGATGTTAAGCCTTTGTCAGACCTGGAGTTGGCAAATACTTTTTCCCAGTCTGTTGGCTGTCTTCCTGCTCTCTTGATGGTTTCTTTTGCTTTCCAGAAGCTTATCAGTTTAATGAGGTCCCACTTGTCTATCTTATCCCTTATGGCGTGTAGGTTTCGAGTTTTGTTCAGGAATTGGATACCAGTTCCAATTTCCATTAGGGTATGTCCTTCATTTTCTAAGGTTCTTATGATTTGAGGTTTTACACTTAGGTCTCTGATCCATTTGGAGTTAATTTTTGTGTATGGGGTTACACAGGGGTCCCTTTTCAATCTTCTGCATGTGGTCAGCCAGTTTTCCCAGCACCATTTACTGAAGAGGTTCTCCTCTCCCCGGGGGTAGGTGGTGGAGACTTATCGAAGATCAGTTGGTTGAGAAATTGAGGTCTTGCCTCTGGAATCTCAATTCTATTCCATTGGTCTATATGACTGCTCCTATACCAATACCAAGCTGTTTTGATGATTGTAGCTTTATAGGAAAGTTTGAAGTCTGGTAATGTGATACCACCTGTGCACATTATTGGCCATAAATCAGGCATAAGCAAATTTAAAAGGACCAAAATTCTACCATGCACCTTCTCAGACCACAGTGGAATAAAAATAAACATTAACACCAACAAGGTCCCCCCAAAACCCACAAAGACATGGTCACTAAACAGCTACACAACTCCTGGATCAATGATGAAATCAAAACAGAGATCAAAAGATACCTGGAAACAAATGAAAACGAAGAAACATCTTACCCAGAAACATCTGGAATGCATTAAAAGCTGTAGTAAGAGGGGAACTTATATCCCTACAAACACACATGAAGAAAATGGAAGGAGTACAAATTAACAGCCTAACAAG
>NW_007032915.1:0-10431 GCF_000164805.1 Carlito syrichta | reverse complement strand
CAAAAAAACCAATGAAACAAAAAGCTGGTTCTTCGAAAGGATAAACAAGATCAATGGTCCCCTAGCTAGACTGACCAAGAAAAAGAAAGAAAAACCCAAATAAGCACAATCAAAAACACAAAAGATGAAGTCACATCTGACCCTGAAGACATACAAAAGATCATCAGAGACTACTATGTACACTTGTGTGGAAACAAACTTGAAAACCTCAAGAAAATGGAGGACTTTCTGTCATCACGCAAACTGCCTAGGTTGAAACAAGAAGAAATTGAGACCCTAAATAGACCAATAACAATCAAGGAAATTGACTATGTAATAAGAAAACTACCTACAAAAAAAAAGCCCTGGATCAGATGGCTTTCCATCAGAATTCTATCAGACATTTAAGGAGGAACTGATTTCAATCCTACTGAAGCTATTTTAGGCGATTCAGAAAGATGAAACCCTCCCCAAATCATTTTATGAAGCTAACATCACATTGATACCCAAGCCAGGTAAAGGTCCAACAAAAAAAGAGAAATACAGGCCAATATCTTTGATGAACATAGATGCTAAAATTCTCAACAAGATCCTACCAAACCGGATTCAACAACACATCTCAAAAATCATCCATTATGAACAAGTAGGCTTCATCCCTGGGACACAAGACTGGTTCAACATTCGTAAAACAATAAATGTAATTAAATACAACAACAGATGTCAAAACAAAAACCACATGATTATATCATTAGATGCAGAAAAAGCTTTTGATAAAATCCAGCACCCCTTCTTGATAAAAACCCTCTAACATCTAGGCATACAGGGAACATACCTCAAAGTAGTAAAAGCCATCTATGAGAAACCCACAGCCAGCATACTCCTAAATGGACAAAGATTGGAACCATTTCCCCTGAAAACTGGAACAAGACAAGGATGCCCACTCTCAGCCCTCCTGTTCAATATAGTATTGGAAGTCCTGGCTAGAGCAATCAGAGAAGAGAAGGCAATCAGGGGTATCCAAATAGGAAAAGAGGAAGTCAAATTATCTCTCTTCACAGATGACATGATTGTTTACCTTGAAAACCCAAGAGAATCTGTCAAAAACCTCCTTACACTGATAAAGGCCTTTGGCAAAGTCTCAGGATATAAAATAAATGTGCAAAAGACAGTGGCATTTCTTTACACCAATAATAAACAAACAGAAACCCAAATAAGAAGCACAATTCCATTTACAATAGCCACAAAAAAGTGAAATACTTTGGCATCTTCCTAACCAGAGCCGTGAAAGACCTTTACAATGAAAACTACAAAACTCTGCTCAAAGAAATCAAAGATGACACAAACAAGTCGAAAAATATCCCATGCTCATGGATTGGAAGAATCAACATTGTGAAGATGTCCATCTTACCTAAGGTAATCTACAGATTCAATGCAATACCCATCAAATTACCAGCAAAATTCTCCTCAGTCCTAGAAAAAACAACACAGGAATTCATATGGAAACACAAATGACCAAGAATAACCAGAACAATCCTCAGCAAACAAATAAAACATTTCTTATGTACCATGGCCGGGTCAATCACCAGATTCAAGCTTACTTTAATGAGCATAGAACAGTTTAACACCAGACCCAGGTGGCCTAGAAAGGACTTGAGGAGACAAAGGTTTGTTGTCAAAGTAGAGGAAATGAGGTTTTATAGTGACTTAGACTAGACCTTGTTAAAATTCAATGAGTTTTCAAATCCCCTGAGTGGTCTTGGTAAGATGTAGGTACAGCCTCAGAAGATCTCAATGGGGCCCCAGAATCTCCATGTCTAACAGTTCCCAGGTGAGGCTGATGTTGTGGGTTCTCCAAATATTACACATGAGTGTATTTGCTTCTATTCATCCTCCTAGCTCATGTGCAGATGAGCCTAACCCAAGGGAGGCATGTTTCAAGAAGGTCAGGTGACCTTCTCTACCTCCTTCCTTAGAGTCTTAGTCTTTTGCTTGCTCTAAAAATACCAGCATGGGTGATTTACATATAAAAAAGTTATATCTGGCTTATTTTTCTGTTGGTTGGAAAGTTCAAGATAGGGCATCTGCATCTGGTGAGAGCCTCAGGCTATTTCCACCCATGGTGGAAGGTGAAAGGGAACTGGCTGTATGTAGAGATCACATGGCAATTGAGGAAGCAAGGCAGAGAAGATAAAGGTGCCAGGTTCTTTTGTTAATACTCAGCTCTAGTAGTAATCAGTAGTGTGAGAACTCACACAACCCGAGGTAGGGCATTGATCTATTCAGGAAGGACCAACCTCCCATGACCAAAGCACCCCCTATCTGTTCCCAAGTCCAACAGTGGGATCAAATTCCAACCTGAGTTGTGGAGGGGGAAACATGTAAACCATATCTCCTGGCTCTATGGGGATAGATCATTCACTTGCTCACCTCTGCATCTCCCCCCTCCCTCAGAATTGGGGCTCAGACTTCTCTGATTCAGTCTCCATCTACTTCCTGTACTCCCTGCTAGATGGTCACAATCTCTTTTACTGAAGTAGCAGCAACACTGGGGATTATAATCATGTTACCTTGTTCCAACAGAATCAGTATTAGCTCACACAGCTGAGATGTGGATTCAAGAATCAAACTCCAGAGACCCAAAGTTGCCATGTTATGCACAGGCAATACAGAGAAGTTTACATAGGTAGTGAAAAGTTGCTTTGGTCTACCACCACCACATACCCTGCGTTAGTCTCTGTCAAAGTGCAGCATACTCCAGATGTTCTCATGGTAGCCCACTCCAGTCATAAATTGTCTGCTGCAGTGGCATTTGTGCTTGGAGCCCATTCTCTCCCAAGGCAGCAAGAAAGCAGTCGGTAGCATGTTGAGTTTTCTTGGATATTATAGCTGGCACCACTCAGGGTATTTTTATTTTTCTGCACCATTTCATATGGGTATCAGCAGAGCACCCTTGCAGGTAAAGAAGTTTCCCACAAAGGACTGGAAAACCATGAGACTCAAAAGGCCTTCCAAGTCTGTGGCAGAAACCAGATTCCCTTAATTTTTTCTCACTCACCTCTTCTGTTATATCCAGAGGCTGCCTGTGGTTTGTTCCATGATCCAGGCAAGTCTGGCCGATTGATTTTTCTCTTCTTTGTGCACATTGAAGACATCATCCACCTCCTAATAAATCTTTCTTATCCAGTGCAGAGTTTATTTTTGCTTCCTGCCCCTCATCTTGCTCAGGAAAATAATCTTTAGTTGTTCAACAGCAAATGACCTTTAATTCTTTTGTTTCAAAGTACTTTTCTCAGGGAAGCTATCTACAGCCTCAAGACTAAGTAAGGCCAGGCATGGTGACTCAAGCTTGTAATCCCAGCACTTTGGCAGACTGAGGCCGAAAGATTGCCTGAGTCCATGGTGTTCGAGACCAGGCTGGACATGGTATCATGCACCTGTAGTTCCAGCTACTTGGAAGACTGAAGCAGAATGATTGCCTGAGCCCAGCAGGTTGGCACTGGAGTGGCCATGAGTATTCCACTGCACCCTAACCTGGGCAACAGAGTGAGACCCAGACACACAGAAAAAAAAATTTCTAAGTGAGACACTTTTGCTCCATGTTCTCATAGGACTCCACACTGCCTCTATTGAAGTGCTCTCTCGTACATAATATCTCATTTGAAAGAAGAGGCAAGATGGCAATGGATCTGGTTGGAGTGTGAGAGTCTCTGCATGAATGAGTGTACAAAAGGATTAATCTGCATCCATTTGTGTATTCAGGTTTGTGAGTGAATATTCAACTGAAGGGAGACATGGGATCAAGCATTCAGTGGCCCCCTGCAGAAATGACTGCAATGAGCAACTGCTCTGAATTTAGCACACACTGTACACTGTCGGTGACCTGCACTGACCAAGGGGGGTTAGGACCGCACCGGTGAATCAGAAGAAACCACACAGAGGCAGCTCTTCTGGGAACAGTCTGGCCAAGACTGAAGCCAATTTTATTCAAACTTTTTCCAACTTATATACCATTTTCTATAATCTCCAGCAGTGTGACAATTACTTGCTGGGGGCGTACAAGTTCATTGATGTGTAACGCGCTTTACAAATCATGTACCATCACAAGACTTTCAGGTTCCCAGCAAACAATTACAATTCCATGATGTATGAATCACAGGTGCACAATTTCAATACAGATTGTTCAAAATGTTTTCCACAATGTTCAATAAATCATTCATATTATACTCTAAGTTCTAAACCCTGATTAAAAAACTTTCCAAATTAACTCTAAGTTCAATCCAATTTTACTAACTTTTAATATTTTTGTCGATTAATATTATTAACTTAACACTATACTATAATCTATAAGTTTACTTAAATGACTTAATTTTATTACCTTAATTTTATACTATTTGTTTTTATAATTCTTATAACCTACTACATTTCTATACTGCCCTATGATTGTATATTAATTACCTATGAACTTATCCTTAACCTAAAATTTTATCACGACTTCTATAAATCTCAAATATCTAAACTATTGTCTTTTATACTTTATTAATTACTTATCTTATAATATCATGTCTAAATTCTAATACAACTATTATCCTACTATAATCTATTACAAACCTTATCATTAGTACTAATAAGTATAAAAATTATGAACTTACTCTATGTTCTATAAAACTTAATTCAATGACATTTTAACCTAAAACCTAAATCTGATTGCCTATTACATGGAAACTACTATGTCTCAAAACCTGCCATGCCACTTAAAACAATGAACTACACAGTTGCCATAACGACAGCCAGGGACTGAAGCAAGCTGAAAGTTACTGCACGTACAAAAACCAAGAACGTTCTGCTTGAACAAAAGCAACATAATACAACTATTATCACCGTTATAACGTCTAATCATAACCCCAAATGAAACTACATACTGGAACAAAAGCTAATCAATCAGTTTACCAGGAAATAACAGCTAAAAATCTTAAGAAGAAAAACAGTTTAGAAAGAAAAAGAGATATAAAATAATTCTGCTGTGCATTTTTCATAGGATATAATAAGATTTTATTTTAGACTGTCACTTCCTAATATTGAAAATTCTGTTGTCTTATAATACACTGGTTACTATTCATATGTACACACTTGATGTTATATCCTTGTCTCAGAGGCGACCTTCTGAATAGGCCTTCCTAGGCCTCAGCTGTGTGGTTACATATGTTGGCTCCCAACAGTACACAGAAGGATCCACCAACCCAGGGGCACTCTTGGAAAAATGTGGAAGAGATCAGCTGCCTCTCGACACATGGCACCTGGCCCACATCACAACTGGTGGCAACAGACCAGGTACTGGCAGCAGGGACCGTGAAGAAAGCATGAGGAGGAAATCTGGAGCTGAGTCTCACTGGAGGAAAAAACACAGACTGCCACCATTTTCACTGTCCTAGGCCTGGACAGAGACTTGTTTTAATTGGCCCATTTCTGAGCAGTCTACTTTCTGAGATTGAGGGGCAATCTTTGCACCTTGCTGAAATTGACCATCATGTGTGCAGAGAGGACACTCAAGTACACGATACCAGAGAGAGAGTCTCCCCACCCCCACCTGGACCAAAAACAAACATGCAATAAGACCGGGTGAACTAGCAGCAGAGGAATTGGGACTTTTTCCTTGGAAGAAGTGCTAGAGCAATTGCTAACCCCACCACCACAATGACAGCCTGAACACTGGCAGCGAGAGCCCTGGAGGGAATGCAGAGATGAAGCGTGAGCCAGAGTCCCAAGGAAACAGTGAGGAGAGGCCACCCTGAGCCTGGACTGGACTCCAGAGCCTTGCCATCAAGTCCTGAAATCCAGAGGCTGGTAACTACTGAGCAGGGAACTATTGACCCCATTCAAGGCAGGAACAGCAGCCAACAGAGAAACTGAGTAGACTCTCTAACACCTGGGCAGGGAAGTGCTTTAGGGAGGCCTCTGCCGAACAACAGAACTGCATCCTGAGATCAATTGCTGATCTATGCATTGCATTGGAGCTGCTCTTTGTGACCTCAGAGAACATTGCTCCCAGTGCACAAGCTCTGGCGGCTAACAGCAGATGCAAAACCCCAGATGATTCATCCTCCATCCTGAGCCAGCTACTGGGCCATAGATGGAGACAGCAGAACTGACCAAGAAAGGATGGTGAGTACCTAGCTGACTCCACTTTCCCCCTAGCAACAAGCAAAAGAGATCAGGAAGCTAGGCAGAAATATGAGGCCCCATTCCTCTACTGGGAATGGATGCTCTGGGAGCTGTGACCATGCTAGGAGAGAAAGTAAGGGGGTGAGATCCTGAGAGACACTGTGTCAAGTTGTTTCAAGTCCCTACCCACACATGGGTGTTTACCAGCTACCAAATGCCAGCAGCAGGGGATAAAGAGTCCAACATCTTAAGTTCCAACAGTGAAGAAGGACCCTGTAGTAATAGACCTGCAGACACAAAACCCATCACAAGAGGAAGTACCCCTCTCAAAGAGACAAACTAAAGCTGATATCTCTTTATCAACAGGTTTTGTTGTTGTTGCTATTTTTTTGAGTAGGTGTTGGTTTATTTGTTTGATTATCTCATTTGGTTGCTTTGCTTATTGGTTGTTTTTCTCTTTTCTCTACTTATATTTCTCTTTCTTTTTTCTTTCTCTGTTTTTTATGGGTTTTTTCTTTCTTCTTTTTTCTCTTTCTCCTCCTTTCCCTTTTTTTCTCTCCTTTTCCCTCTCTTTTCCCTCTCACACCCTATCTCTGATTCAGGAGCTATGCAGGGATACCCACTGCAAGATATATTCTGCAGAGATGGAGAGCAAATCTCAGTTGGCCCATTCACCAGACAGCAAATATTATGACCTGCCAATAGGTTCTGAATCACTGCAGCACCCTGAATCCCCTAGTAAGTGCTTAAAATTGTAAAGAGACAGAATAGGACCTTACTCCAGGCCTACTTCATAGTTAAATAAACCTGAAGCCCCAGTTCAAGGAAGGACAAAAGGTAGCGCAAATATCAGAAGTGACTGCCTTCCATTTTCCTGTGAGCAACAGAAATAAAAAAGCAATATAATAGAACTGCTACAAATGAATAAAAACCAAAGAAGAACTGCTGGTAACCATCAAAGGCCCAGCAAAAGTCAATGCTAGAAAGAACAGTTACTGGGGCAAAAACAATGACTATCTTTGAGAATGACAGTACCTAGAAAGTACTTATGGAGATCATAGAATCACTGGGTATAATAAATAAAAATCAAGAAATGCAAGAGCCAAAACTAAATTAAATTGCAACAGAACTGGAGAAACTCAAGAAAGCATAATTAAAGTAACAGAAATAAAGAACTCTATACAAGAAACCAATAACATTTTATTTACTATTTAACAAGCATGGGAAGAAGAATTGACCAAGCAGAAGAACAAATTTCAGAGCTGGGAGACCAAAATATGGAATTAACCCAATCTATCAAGATATAGAAAAAAAAAAAAAACTTAAGAAAATCTCCAAGAGATTTGCAATATTATCAAGAAACCAAACCTAAATCTGATCAGAATATCTAAAATAGAAAGATAAATAGAAACAAAAATACTCTCGAACAAAAATTCCATGAGGTCACTCAAGAAAACTTTCTTCATCTGGCCAGAGAGATGACTATACAAGCACAAGAGAACACCTTATGAGAAAAACAACAGCTAGACACATAGTAATTAACCTACACAAAATAGGTATGAAAAAAAAATCCTAAAGGTAGTAAAGGAGAAATTTCAGGCTACCTAACAAGGGAAATCAATCAGAATTGCTGAAGACTCATCTGCAGAAACACTACAGGCCAGAAGGAATTGTACCTCAATCTTCAATATTCTCAAAGATAAACAATTTCAACCAAGAATTTCCACCAAGTCAAGTTAAGCTTCATCAGCAATGGAGAATTTAATTTTTCCCAGACATTCTATTCCTAAGATAATATGCTGCTTTGAGACTAGTTATATAGGAAACTTTTAAAATGGTGCTGTACACAGAAGAAAAAATAGACAAAAGTATAAACCATAGAAGAAAACATAAACAAAAGTGCAAACTATATACTTCACAAGATATCAAACAAACACAGAAGCAGCAGAATACATAGCATACCCATAAAAAACAAAACACACATATATGAACACAAGAGCTAAGCAAAAGCAAATCAGCCTTGTAAGAGCACTATGACATGGGCAAACCTAACATTTGAATAACCAACCTGAACATGAAAGGATTAAATGCACCACTGAAAAGACATAGAATGGCAAACTAGATAAAAACACATGATTCAATAATTTGCTGCTTTCAGAAAACTCATCTCACCACAAAAGTTTTCCACAGTTAGAGAATGGTAAATGAATTTTCAGGCAAATGGATCACAAAAGAAGAAAGAACTCATGATCTTAATATCAAACAAAACAACCTTTAAGCTGTCAAAAATTTAAAAGATATGGAAGGTCACTACAAATGATAAAAGTTTTGATTCATCAGCAAGTATTATTCATCCTAAATATATATGCACCCAACATGGGAGCACCAACTTTTATAAAACAGCTATTAAGTAAACTAAAAAACGATATTGACTCTAACACTATCAGAGCTGGGGATATTAATACCCCCCTAATAACTCTTGATAGATCATCAAGGCAAAAAATCAACAAAGAGATCTGGAGTCTCAACTTGACACTTGACCAAATGGACTTAGTAGGTACCTACAGAATATGTGACCCAACAACTACAGAATATACATTCTACTCATTATCATATGGAATATACTCCATGATCAGCCAGATCTTCTGTCATAAATCAAGTGAAAACAAATTTCACAACATTGAAATACTGTCATGCACCTTCTCAGAACACAGTAGAATAAAAATAAATATCATCACAATCAAAATTTCCCCAAACTCACAAAGACATGGACACTAAACAGCATGATGCTGAACAACTTCTGGGTCAACACAGAAATTAAAATATTCTTGGAAACAAATGAAAACAAAGAAACATCTTATCAAAATCTCTAGGATTCCATTAAATCAGTAATGAGAAGGGAATTTATATCTCTACAAACACACACTAAGAAAATAGAAAGAGGGAACTCCAAGATGGCAGCAGAAATAGTCGCAGTATATGAATTTCCTCATAATTAAGTGGGTGTAAAGATGAGTATTCATCCTAGGGTACCAGAAAATGAATGTGAATGTCTGATTGAGTGGAGACATGGGAAAGAGAGTCCCGAGTCCCCTGTTTGGGGGTTGCCCTGTGCAGCTGCTCAGACACCAGCACCTTGTGGTCAAGAGGCAGGCACTATCTCTGCAGCACTACTCAGGAAAACAAAAAAAGGGAATAAAAGGCAAGGATCATTTGTGGCCTGCTTCACCTGCCATTGCAGCCTCTAGTCCCATTTTGGACACTGGTAATGGAAACTGCGAAAAAATATACCAGAGAAGCCCATCCGGAGTTCCAACCAAGGAGACCCAAATGCCCAATTCCCCAATTGAAGTATTTGCAGTCTACAGCTGCAGCAGAAGAACCAAGCCCCAGCTCACAGCAGATGAATGGTGGTGAATTTTAAAGTGACCCAAAACCCTTTTCCAAGTGATTTATGAGATGTGTGATTCAATGGACAACCTTCTGATGGGCACTCATGGAGAGAGCTGATCATGGGCTGATCAAATGGGAACAGTTCACAACCTCCCCCCAACTGCACAGAGTGAACAGGACGAGAAATATGAAGCATTTTTGGTCTGCAGCTGCAATCTAAGAACCTCCAGCTCACAGCAGATAAGCTCTGGTGAGTTTTAAAGTGACCTTATATCCTTTCCCCAGTGATTTGTGAAACGTGTGATTCAGGAAGACAATGTTCTGTTCAGAACACCTGGAGAGGGCTAACCATAGGCAGATCAGCTGGGTGCTTTTGACAACCTCTCCCGACCTCACAGGGTGAACAGAGGGAAAGATTTAGAAGTCTGAAACCCCTCCTTTCTGAAACTCCTCCCCTGTGCTGAGAGCTAAGAGGAGTAGTGCTTGGGTCATGTCTTCAAGAAACCTGAAGTCTTTGAAACTGCCATAAGAGGGTGCTGAAGGATCACAAAAGTTTTTTGGTTTTTGTTTGTATATGTATGTGATTCTACTTGCCTTTTAAAAATAGATAGCACATTGGAAGTGGTCGTTTCAATCTGTTTTACCCCTTCTCCTTCTTCCTTCTTTCCAATAAGGGTACATATGAGGATGGAAATCTCCTCATATTGTTGATTTTAGTTTCTTTGTGGTTGTTGTTTGTTTGCTTCTTTTTTTTTTTTTTTTTTTTTCATTAATCAGTAGTTTTTATTATGGTTTTGTGGGTTACAGTTAAGGGTAGGTGTACAATGACGTTTCATTCAGGCACCCTGTAGATAAGAAGTGTTTTCCCATCCCCCGACAGATATTTGCTACTGTTAATCC
>NW_007032914.1:0-2047 GCF_000164805.1 Carlito syrichta | reverse complement strand
TAATTTGCTGGAGGTCATTCCACATGAACAAAGGAAAAACTGCAAAACTATTTTACAGATTGGAAATAAGATAACTTCATCAGAAAACAAAATTGTGTAATATGCATAATAAAACAAATTAAAGACAGTACTCTAAAACCTTGTATCCCATTGGTAACATGACCAGATATCCAGACTTCATGAAAACAAATGGATTGCCATGTGTTTTGAATGCTGAAGCGTGAAGGATTAGTTGGAAGTTTTCACCTTCTTTTTGCCACTTCCCCATCCGCCACTGAGTTGTACAGGATTGTCACGGAATGAAATACGCTCTTTTTTGGAAATCCTTGTATCTGCTGTCATTGGTGCAAGTACTCCCTTAATTGAACAACCTAGATGTAATATTAAATACACACTTTCACTTAATATGATCCAAGTAAAATTATATTTTAAATCAAGAATTATATTCAAGTCAACAACATGCATTTGAAAATTCTGGAATCATCTAGCTTAGTTTGTTTTTATTTGAATACATTGTGTTTAGTTTAATCATAAGAAATTAACTAAAAAATTTCAATAAATATGACAATTTCCTTCTATCTACAGATTTAAATGTTCATGGGGTTTCAAAACTATGAAATGATAAAACTTAGTTTTTAAGTATTGATATTTGCTTACAAGTTCATAAATGGCATAAAGCTTTATAATTGTTTATATTTTTATATATACTATATGTTTACACTTGTCTGAGAACTAGTCCTATTGAATTAAGGACTTCTTCAGAAAAATGGGTTCTTGGTAAAATGGAACATATATTAGACCTAGGATCTCAAGACATACATGTTTTACTTTGGCTGCATAAAAGACAGCATTGTGTTTCTGGACAGGTCCTAGTCTTTCTGGACCTTAGTTTCATAAATGAGAGATAAAATACATGCATTACAGAGTTATTCGGAAGATTGACCTTCTGATTATATTGTAATGGTAGTAAGATCTGTCAGAATGCTTTCTACACAGGTGCTATAACTTGGAAGAAATTATTATTTAAACTTAACACGTTCAAAACTATCCTTGGAAAAATAACAAATACTATTAGGGGTTAAAAACAATAGTCTTTAGAATGGGTAGTAGATTAGGACTGTTTTACTCAGAAAGACCCCAAGATTCCATATAGATAATGGTCATCTGCTTTAAATCTCCTGAGGATTAAGCAGAAGCACAGGCCTGTGTCTCTGGGGAAAGGGTTTGAAAAGCAACAGAGTGAAGCATCCTGGGGCTTCCTCAGTACTGGCTTGAGGCAAAGGTTCTCTATTGTGATGCTTTTGTGCTTAAATAAGTATAGGAGGAAAAATCTACTGTTTTCTTGCGATTAATACTGTTCCAACTAAAATTTTAAATATTAAAAAATGTCCAAATTGAAGATTTGGCAAATATCGGATCATTTGAGAAAATCAATCTGTAATTTCAAATTTGATTCAACATGATGGTGAACATTGATTGTAAAAGTTCATTTTACAAGCTCCTTAAAAATCAGAGTATTGCTTTTTGGTCTTCACTTGCAAAATTGTGATTAGGAACACAAACATAAAGGAATTAATGAACACCCATGAAGGGAACATACTTTATCTTTATTCCACAAAAAGAACAGTGCTAAAAATCAGGAAAAAAGTTAAAAGCAACTGTTTTAAAAAAGAGCACGCAGGACTCAAAAGAGGCCAGTTCCTATGACTACAAGCACAATCTGTAATGGAGTTCGTCAAAACATAGCTCAGGAGTTTTGCAACCTTCACAGCGGGCACTCGTGAAGGCAATAACAGTAGTAGAGAGACTAACTAAGAGAGATGCCAACTGAAGTTGACTTCCATATGTGAGTCAGATTTATACCGCGTTAAGCTACTCCCAGTGAGTCAGTCATGCTTTGCAGAACTGCACGAAGCCACAGGATTATTACTAAGCATAAAAGCAAGAATGCCCTAGATGATAAACTAGTGACCTAAAAAGTGTTAAGAAAACTTTTAAAAATGTATCCTCCTTCTACTAAATATTTATATATTGGAAATAGCTAGTT
>NW_007032913.1:0-394 GCF_000164805.1 Carlito syrichta | reverse complement strand
TGAGAAGTTTTTTTTTTTTTTTTGAGTTGGAGTCTCACTCTGTTGCCCAGACTGGAGTGCAGTGGCCGCTCCAGGCCACCGCAACCTCGACCCGGCGAGCCTTCTGCCTCAGCCTTCCTAGTAGCCAGAATTACAGGTGAGAGCACTACCACGGCCGGCTGATTTTTTGATTTATTGTAGAGATGAGGTCTCGCCTACCCAGGCGCATCTCCAGCCCGCGGGTTCAGGCAATCCACTCACCTCAGCCTCCCAAAGGCGCGGGATTACAGGCTGAGCCACCGAACCTGGCTTATCTGAAGTCTTTTACACATTAACCATTGTTTGACATATATATATAATAAACAGTCTAATCTTTTAAAAATATTTTTGAGGAAACTTTCCATTGATATATCAG
>NW_007032912.1:0-929 GCF_000164805.1 Carlito syrichta | reverse complement strand
TGTTTCATCTAGCCAAATCACAGTAAGTTTATGGTTACTGCCCCTGTATGACTTAGAAATTGATCTGATTGAAATTGTGGTCAACAAGACAGGAAGGAAAGTCTGCTGACAGGTTTCTTGAAATGACTTCTTAACCATTGAACAGATACATGAGATAGAGGGTATTCCCTTTAAGGTGTTGACCTTTGCTATACAAGGCTGATATACCTAGAGCTTTTGCAGCTACTTCAAGACCTCAAGAAAGGAAGCCCAGGAACTAAAGTCAAAATGCTGAGAATGTCAGAACAGAGAGATAGAAATAACCCAAGTCAGGAAAGACAAAATTCAGCCTCTGCAATAAACAACCCTTGAATTGTTTTACCTCAAGATTCCATGTAATATGGAGCAACATCTCTTTTTTGTATTGCTTAAGTCATCTTGAATTACCTTTCTTTTAATTGCACAGGAAAATTGTATAATAGATGCATTTGTGTTAAATTCAACCATGTCAGTCAAAATTACTTGCTAAACTTTTAGAAATAACGGTCATTCTATCATCTCTGAAAAAATTAACTTCGAGTATACAATGAAAAGAAGAAAAATTTAAATATCTCTACTTGAATGCCAACTCCCTTTGACACTATAACCTCCCATACACAATTCAGATTGTTGTCATAAGGCTAAGGGTATCCAGAAAACAAAATTGTCCCTTTGCATGCAGTTAAAATTGAACCAGAGGGCATAAAATAAAGCAGGGAGGGAGTTATTTCTAATGCAAAAGATTAAAATATGAGAAAAGGTCAAAGATAACATGTTAGACAGACACGAGACTTGCAAACAAAATTAAATCATACTATTCTATTTTTTTAAATTTTTTATTTTTTTGAGTTGGAGTCTCACTCTGTCACCCAGACTGGAATGCAATAGCATCCTCCCAGCCACCGCTGCCT
>NW_007032911.1:0-614 GCF_000164805.1 Carlito syrichta | reverse complement strand
CCCTTTCCTCTCTCTCCCTCCTGCAGGAGGGGATTTTAGGGGCCTGGGCTGGGGGAAGGGCACATCACAACCCTATTTTTTAAAAATTGGGGTCTCACTCTGTGGTCCAGGCTGGAGAGGAAAGTGGCACACTCACAGCTCACCGCCGCCTTGACCTCCCAGACTCAGGCGAGTTTTTCATCTTAACCCTCCAGAGTAGCTGAGAACACAGGTACTTTCACCCCACACCGGCTAACTTTTTTTTATTTTGTTGTAGAGAGAAGGTCTAGCTATGTTGCCCAGGCTGCTCTTGAACTCCTGGGCTCAAGCAGTTCTTTCACCTTGGCCTCCCTAAGTGCTAGGATTACATGCGTGAGTCACTGCGCCCAGACTGATAACATGGTTTATTTGGTGGCGTTTACATCAATAAATTCTCAGCTGGGGGAAAAAATGGATTCTGTGAATTTAGCCCCATTTGCGTCATTTTATAGGCCATCATTTAGGTATCTTTGCATTATGAACAAGCAGCAATTACAATAATGAGACTAGCTGACCATCTCGTCCCATAAATGGTCGGTTCATATCATTCCAATTCCTGGCTTGAAGAAGGTTTTGTAAGATGGCAGGGAGCCGGG
>NW_007032910.1:0-664 GCF_000164805.1 Carlito syrichta | reverse complement strand
CAAAAGAAGACATTCGCGCAGCCAACAAACACATGAAGAAATGCTCAACCTCACTAATCATCAGGGAGATGCAAATCAAAACCACACTGAGATACCACCTAACTCCAGTCAGAATGGCAATTATCAACAACTCAAAAAATAACAGCTGCTGGAGAGGGTGTGGTGAAAAGGGAACACTTCTACACTGTTGGTGGGAGTGTAAACTAGTGCAACCTCTGTGGAAAGCAGTGTGGCGATTCCTAAAAGCTCTAAAAATTGACCTTCCATATGACCCTGCAATCCCCCTACTGGGAATATACCCTGAAGAACACAAATCACTCTATAAAAAAGATACCTGCACACGTATGTTTATCGCAGCATTGTTCACAATAGCAAGAACCTGGAAACAACCATGCTGCCCATCAAAAGAGGACTGGATTAAAAAAATGTGGTACATATACACGATGGAATACTACGCAGCCATAAAAAAGAACAAAATCATGAATTTCGCTGCAACCTGGATGGAACTAGAGTCTATAATACTGAGTGACCTCTCACAAAAACAAAAATCCGAATATCACATGTTCTCACTCATATAATGGACCTTGAACATCCAATGCAATACTATGAGAAAATGACGGATGGTACTGGGAAACTATGGGGGGAGGGGGATGGGATTAACAGG
>NW_007032909.1:0-727 GCF_000164805.1 Carlito syrichta | reverse complement strand
TGAACGTGGCAATGCAGGTCTCTCCCTGGTCTGGGACAGAAGAAGATGGCACCGGTTGGCATCTCCTCATTGGTGGTGGCGTTCCATTCCAGATTTTCACGCCCTGCCTTCTCCATAGTTTCTGGGGCTCATTCCCAGTCTGCTGCCACAGGTGATATCATGGGCCTGGTGCCAGATGGTGAGGAGCAGCTGTTCTCTGCTGCCTTCTCTCAAGAAAGTCCCAAGAAGGGCAGAGGATTCTGTGCACTGGGGTTGTCTCCAATCTCAGAGCAGTGGTGGGTTGCAGTCATCTCCAGAAGAGAGTCTCAGGTGCATGAACTCAAGTCTCCCTTCAGACAGACTTTCACTCACCCACTGGCACACACCCACTCATGCGGAGAGTATTTAGGGACACTCACTCTTGTGGAAATGCTTACACTCTGACCTGTTCCACCGCCATTTTACCTCATCCCTCATTTTATCTAAAGATCCTTTAAAAAAAAAAACAAACCTTGGTAAATTGAATCTAACAGTATTTATAAAGGTTCAGACATAACTATGGGTAGTAGGAGGAGAAGGGTTCATTCTAATTAAGCAAGATTGCTTTTATATTTGAAAATAAATTAGCGTAATTCACAAAAAGAATAAAATAATCACTTCAAAACTTGCAGCAAAACTTTTGACAAAATTCAACACTTATTCATGATTTCAAAAATTTAAGTAAATGATAGTTGTTAGAAAGAAAATT
>NW_007032908.1:0-666 GCF_000164805.1 Carlito syrichta | reverse complement strand
GATGGCTGGTGTGCTAGCCTAACTAGTCGCCAGTTAGTAGGCCGATTAGTTAGATGGTCTAACTTGGCGACTATTTAGCTGAGCTAACTTGTCAGCTGACAAGTTAGCTGACTATTTGGCCAATTGGTTAGCTGATTTAGCTAGTTGGGGCTAGGTGGTCGACTGGTTAAATGACTTAATTAGTCGGCCAGCGAGTGAGCCGACAGGTGAGCTGCTTTAACTAATTGTCCGATGAGTGATCTGACAGGTAAGCTGTCTTAACTAGTCAGGCGACAAGTGAGCCGACTGTTCGGGTGACTTAACTATTCGACTGGTGAGTGAACCGACTGGTCAGCTGACTTTAGGCGACTGGCAAGTGAGCCGACTGGTCAGAGTACTTAACTAGTCGGCAGGTCAGTAAGTCAACCAGTGAGCCGACTTAATTAGTCGACCTGCGATTGAGGCAACAGGTGAACTGCCTTAACTAGTCAGCTGGTGAGTAAGCCGACGGTTGAGTTGACTTAAATAGTGGAGTGGAGAGCAAGCCTACTAGCTAGCTAACCTGTTGTCCTGTGAGAGAGCCGACAAGTTAGTTGACCTGTTGGCAGGCGAGTGAGCCGACTAGTTTGCTGACCAGTTGGCAGGTAAGGGAAACGGCTAGTTAGCTGACCTGAAGGAAAACGAATG
>NW_007032907.1:3071-3759 GCF_000164805.1 Carlito syrichta | reverse complement strand
GCATTGTGCTAGGCTCAATGTTGGTGTGTACATTTCTGCCATATGTGTGCAATTCCGTGAGGGTGTGTGTCGGAGTGTGTGTGTTCGAGGAAGGTGGGCCAGTGTCCTTTGTTTTGTTGCAGGAGGATTAGAAGAGAGTAGAGTTAGCTAGTACTGTTGGCTTCCTGGGCAGTGCTACTTGACCACTTTTCCTTTTCTTTAACCTTTGAAGCTTACATTTTAATCATGGAAAGAATGTCTCTATTGAAATGCTGGTTGACAGAGGGTCGTCAGTGGCTTTGGTTTGATGCATGCATATGTGTGAATATTTCTTTTGTTTTCCATTTTCTTCTTTTAAAGTTCAGTGGTAAATTGATTTTTTAAAAACATATTTCTGTACAGTGTGCCTTTGGAATGCAAAACATTACATTTGAAGCTCAGTCTTTCAGATTTTGGCTGCATAAATTAAATATTTACACCAACTTACTATGTGTTATAAATTGGCCAAAAGAAAGCTGACTGCACACAGTGAGGGTGTGTGTGTGGGGGGGCGTATGTGTGATAGGGATGGACCAGGACTTGTTTTTGGTTTGACTTTTTAAAGATTATTTGACTGTAAATGTGGTCATTTGTAAAAGCATTTGAGTAACTACATTATGTCAAAAGTAATCATCCGAGTTTGCTTGAAGGGCCTTGCTCTGGTATATGT
>NW_007032907.1:0-1481 GCF_000164805.1 Carlito syrichta | reverse complement strand
CCACAAGCCTTTACAGAAATATAGACAGCAGCTTGGTTCCCAAGTCGTCCCTCATGACTCCTGGGACAGGCAATTATCTAATCCATTTTCATGACTGTAACCTCTCTAGGTAAGCAGCCATCACTAAATTTCCCTTAAAGAGTGAAGACTCATCATTCACTCATTCATTTACTCAACAAATTGTTTTGTGCAAAATAAAGCAGAAAGATCCAAAGCAGAAGGATGGTCAGCAGACTACACTCCAATCTGCAACAGATTGGGACCCCAACTCAAAAGTAAGAGAAAGAGAGAGCGAGAAACCCAAAACCTGATGTCTTCACAGCTGAATTTTTTCAAGTAGCTAAAAAGCTAATATCAGTTTAATTCAAACTCTTCACAAAAATGGAAGAGGAGGGAATAATTTCCAAGTGACTACATGAGGCCAGAATTACTTTAACAGAAAGACAAGACACACACACACAAAGAAAGAACAACAACAACAAAAAAAACACAGCCCAATATCACTGATGAACACAGGCATAACAAAACATAGCAAAAAGCAAGTTAAATTCAACAATACATTTTTGCATATTGTTAGAATTAGCAATTGATTGCATTTTGGCCTTTTCTATATTCATTAATAAAGGGATATGTGTTTCTTAATTATATTCTCTACTTTTACAATCATAGAGCCTTAATTTTTTTTTTTTTTTTTTTGAGTTGGAGTCTCACTCTGTCACCCAGACTGGAGTACAGTGGCTGCTCCTGGCCACTGCAGCCTTGACATGCTGGGCTCCGCGATCCTTCCGCCTCAGCCTTCCAAGTAGCCAGAATTACAGGCATGTGCTACCACGCCTGGCTGATTTTTTGATTTATTGTAGAGATGAGGTCTCGCTGACCAGACAGGTCTCGACCCCGTGGGCTCAGGAAATCCACTCACCTCAGCCTCCAAAAGGCACGGGATTACAGGCTGAGCCACTGAACCCGGCTGAGACTTAATTTTTTAATAGAGGAAGTTTATTAAAATAATAAAAAAATTGTCCTTTTTGTGCTTAATATCTGTCTAAAGAAGCAAAATTTCTGGCATTTAGATGAAGGTAAATATTAACTTAATTATCAGGATATTATATTTTAACCTAATTTTAACATAATTGTATGTATTCCTAAAAAAGTAGTATTGTTTTACCTCTTTTATCACATTATATAAAGTCATATTGGGGTAAGCATCAATTTGGTGTTGATAAAAATTTAGTTTTCTACATGCAACCATGTTAATGTAGATTATTCATTTTTCATCATTTTATGACGACACTCAAATATGTTTTTCACACTTGTGGATGAACATTTGTATTGTTATGAGTGCTTAACTATAAAACTATGATGACATAAGTATTACAGTCCACATCTTTTCATTTCATGGAAGATGATTTCTCTCAAATATACTTCTAAAGTTGCCATTTCTCTACTGTAGGCTATGTTAGCACATGAACAGCTAACACTAA
>NW_007032906.1:0-823 GCF_000164805.1 Carlito syrichta | reverse complement strand
GCTACTTGGAAGGCTGAGGCGGAAGGATCGTCGGAGTCCCAGCAGGTCGAGGCTGCGGTGGCCCGGGAGCGGCCACTGCACTCCAGTCTTGGCGACAGAGTGAGACTCCCAACTCAAAAAAATAAAAAAAAAAGAAGCATAAATAGCATTCAGGTTTTACAAGATCAATAACTCTAAACATAATGGACATTAAAAGATATCATAAACATTAAAACTACTGTACTTTAGAATCTAGTAAAATGACTAAACTCATAAAAATATAAAATATTTGTAAAATAAAACAAATGATTTTAAAAGACTATCAAACTGTTAAATATTTGTCAAAATTATGCAAAGACAAGGGATATTAAAGTGGAGTTCTATTACACTTTAAGGACTACTTCATTTCTGTAAGAAATGAGTTATCACACACAAAAAATAGAAAACAGCAAAAGCCATTTAGTTCATTTCATGAAAATAATATAATCACGTATTTCTTTTTTTTTTCTATTTTAAGTTTTTTATTTTAAAGATGTGAGGTACCATTTAGGGTCAGGTATAAAAATGTTTATTATGCAGGTACCCTTGTTGATGTAGTGTGCTCCCCTCCCCCAGCAGATTCCCACTACTGCCAATTCTGTTCTTTTAGTATTACAATAGTTGTTGAAAGTTCGCTTATGAGTGAAACCATGTGATATTCAGTATTATAAACTAAGTACATGCAAGGTGTTGTAAAGTTCATAATTTTATTTCTCTTTATGACTGTAATATTTCATTGGGTGTATGTACCACATTGTTATCTAGTCCTTTTTTGATGGGCAGCATAGTTAGTTCAATGTTTTTG
>NW_007032905.1:1799-11092 GCF_000164805.1 Carlito syrichta | reverse complement strand
ATAAAATTGTCTGCCCAGGGAGAAAGGAGCTATGTACATTTGCTCTGTTCCACAAAAATCACACATGGTGGAAATCCAGTCATTCATGACATATACAGACCCAATAAATACTACTGTGTATTTACAGTTTTTTGTAGTAGGACCCAGACTGTGATATCCATGAGAATAGAAGACATATATGTTCACTGAACATGTGACATAGTATTCCTTAATTGTTTAAGGATAAATAAAAGCACTGAAACATCAAGCATGACCCACATGTTTTCTATATTTCTCAGAAAATGAATATATGCCAGAACATCTGTAACCAGAACAGGAAGTGCTGTGTCCAAGTGAAGATAAGAAAGCCAAGGAGGCTCCTGCTTCCCTGCATGACTCCCCCTCAATTGAACACCAGCCCAATGCTGCAGGTTTGGGGCGACTATTGAACAGGGATGCTGAGATCTCGGCATAGCCCAGGGATCAGTTGACACAAGGCTTTCCAGTCCAGAAAAAAACTGAAAATGCCTCTTAGCATTTTTAAATATGACTAGCAGTAGATGCAATAAATTCTAAAGGGAAAGAAACTAAGAGGACTGGAACAGGCTGAGGAAAAACCAGGTTTTACTTAGGGAAATGGTGGGAGAGGGACTAAGAGGATAAGACTTTTGTCAGAGATAATATGAGTCAGCAGAGAGTGTGTTACATTGTCAGGAAAGTCTGATATCACAAACAGGTTAATAGAAGAAAATAGTGATAAGTGATAAGATACTCAAGAGCTAAACATGGGGCACACTCTAGAGACACCCAATCTAAGGTCCCATCATACCCATATATTTTCATTTCCAATATGCTCAAACTTATTGTGATACAGATCCATCTAAACTCTCTACTCTCATCATTCATTTCCTTCTACTCTTCTAACTTACTACAAAATATTTTCCCCCAGCAAAAAAAAAGAAATAACAACTCTGATTTCCTGTTGACCCCAGAATAATTATGCATGATCCACATTTTATCTTTTTTAATAAAAAAATAAAAGCATGGTATATACTTTGTTCCTGGCTGTTTTTGCCCATCATTCTATTTGTGAAATTCATCCATGTTTTAAGTGAGTGTAGTTCATCCACTCCCATTGCTGCTTATTTTCCATAGTATGCATTGAAATAATTTTTATTAGGTATAATAGGCCAGGCAATTGGATTGTTTTCATTCTGGAGACACTCAAACAGGTAATGATCTGGACCCTCTATTCCATGTATTTTTCAAAATTCACACATTTCTATTTTATACCTTTCAGAACTTAATCTTTCATTCTTATATTATCTAATGTTATAGATATTAGCATCCACATAATCTTGTCCACTCTTCACTTCATTTTCCCTATCTACTTTTATTCTTTACATACTCATGTACTCTCACTTTATACATTTTGATTTTCACATCTTCATTGTCTTTCATGTTCCCTTATATATCCCAAATACACTGATTCATCTAGTTTTCAAGGGAATATTGCTTATGAGAATATATTCACTAAGCCATTGCACAGTCCTATCACATTACAACTCATAGGACATACAATGGACACTCATAAATAAGTGTCATAATAACACACAGACATAAACCACACATGTCATTCCCACTCAAATAAACCTCATCCCTTGTTACATTTAAACATTAGCATAGTTAAGCATTAAGTCAATCATACATACAATCCTAACCTAATATCTGTCAACACGCCAAACTCACCACCAAGTTTATTCACCAACACCATTTGATTACAGACTGTGAAAATTACACAAGCCAGACACATTAATGACAAACTTGGCATTCTTAAACAACCAAATAAGGAGCAATGAGCTTGGTTAACATTTGAAATAGGAACATTGACATCATACATTCAAGAATATTTAATTTCTTCCAAGACACAAATTTACAAGTTGCTTCATTTGAGATTGTGACTCTCTGGGAATAGGGAGGCGGAGAATGAAAGTGTGAACAACCTGAAGTAAATAAGCAGTATAAAAATATCTCAAGCAGCATTGGTGGATATGAGAGGTTTAAGGCAGGATCCAGTTGGAGGCACTGAGTACTCAAACACACCATTCCCTCTGCAAGCTAGAAATAACAGTAAACACTCTCCCGTGTGGAGGACAGTAGGGGTATCCTGAGGAGAAGAGCCATGGGAGGGGAGTGGAAGAGAAGCAGCTGTTCCAAATGCAAACTCTTGTCCATGCAGAAGCTCTGAAGTTTTCAGAGGGATTTTGTTTTTTCGTTAAAGGTCATGTGTATAGAACAGTGCCTTGGGAGTAAAGGACAAGAGTGTGAACTCATTTAGGCTCCATATGAACAGACTTTCAGAAGGAAAGTTTCCAAAAAAAACTAGTGGAAGTCAGTAGTTGTGTTACATCACATATTCTAAAAGGTCAGAAATACTTCTTTAGTGGATTGTACACAGTCCAAGTCAGGTGGTCGACACCTCATGCAAAGTCCAGGATACTACAGTAATACAAACCTTTCAGTTCGTATACATATCAGGGTTTTTAGAAGGATATAGACATTATTGTTATGAATACTTAGGCCATGCCTGTTCTTTGAGCTAATCTCATGATTTTCATAATATTTGCTGATTAAACAAATGAATCAATGAACCACATACCCACTCCATGTCTATGACCTTGATTCATTTTCTTGGAACTGCAAACATAGAAGAGGACCATCCAAGACCCAGGTGCTCTTGGTATTTTGATGGACATGCCTATGAGACAAAACAACAATCAACGGAATCAGAACATCTTACCTGTGACTCCTATCTGTATATTTTTGCCAGTGCTGGTAAGGAAAAAGGCAGATCAGCAAATTCTAGATAGATCAGTGCAGTGGGTATCAAACCCTGCTTACAGAAATTCAGCTCAGCATCTCTTCTTAGCCACTGTGAAGGTTTACTCTAGACCCAGTTATAACCTTCCCCTTTTCTACTCTTCTCTGTTCTTGTGCCATAAAAAGGAACTCATCTAGTACCTTTCATTTTCACTTTGTGGGGAAGGGAGAAAACTCTGTAGATAGATTTTGGGGAAAATAATGTCATCTATAGTGGAGGTAAAGAAGTGGTGAGGCCATTGACTCAAACAAGCAACTCTGCACTCAGGAAATGAAGCAAATTACGTTCATAGGACTTCACTAGTTATGTCTCTGAAAAATTTCTCAGTTCAACAAGGAGTAAATGGAGAGCCTTAATTTTATGTCGCATATTTACTAAATTTGGTATTAATTGCTATGAAAATTGCAATAAGCTTAGTAGGCAGAATCAAAATAAATGTGTTTATTTATAGTCCTAGAAGTCAAAAGTCCAAAATATTTCCTACAGAGTTAAAGTAAAGGTTTATATAGGGTTGGGTTTTTTGGAGACGCCAGCAGAGAATGTTCCTTGCCTCTTCCAGTTCTTAGGGTTTCTTGGTGAGCAGCCAAATATCTTTTCCATTCAACCTGGTGCTTCCAATATCACCTTTCCTCCCCATGTTGGTCTTGACCTACTTGCTTACATCATAAGTATCTTTGATATTATATTTAAACACACCCACACATTGAGGATAATCTTCCCATTACAGGATCCTAGATTTGATTGCATCTGTAAAGCCTCCTTGGCCCTATATGGTAAAAGTCACAATTTCTATAGATTAAGATATGGGCATCTTTGAGTGGGAGACTATATTCAACTTTCTACAACTAGCAAAAATATAAATATACTAAAAAACAATGAAAAACATATGGTCAGATAATCAGATATTAAATTATCTTATATTGGCTGTACTCTATATCACAGCATATTTTCAACACACACACACACACACACACACACACACACACACACACACACGCGCGCGCGCGCACGCACACATACACATACACACGCACCCTCAAACTTTCCAAGCAGCTCATTAAGCAACATATACATTGTGTCCACCCAGCCACATCCCAAAGGAACCTATATTTTGGGACATTGACCAAGAAATAGACTGTGGTTAACATTAGTATCTTGCACACAGCAAGCAACCAAATTTTACCGATAGGTGGAATACTAGTTATATCATTTTAATTTGAACTTAATTTCATTGAAATATTTAAGATGCAAGTATGATACGAGGTCAACTCATATTCCCCAGAAAGAAGAGAAAGCCGTCTTTTGGTCTCCATAACCCAGAAAGGTACAGGCTGAAGCATGCAATGGTAAACCACTGGAGTGTGCTTTTGCCAGCAAGAAGGAGGCAAAGCCTGCAAGATGATGTTCCTTCATGGAGCAGAAGTCTGAAAAAAGGTCCTAAACTCTGGCCTCTAATAACTAACTACCTTCTGAAACACACAGGAATTTTCTCCCCATCATTCCCAACTATTCTCAGCATCAAATGTTCTCAGGTTTATGTCTATAACTCTCATCCCTTCGTTTTCCATTCCCTACTGCCTTTTCTTCAAAAACACAGACATGTCCGTTAACTCATCCTCAAACATTAGATCTTTACATTTTAACTGCACAGCACATACATTTCTCAAATTTGCTTTTTCTTAACTTCATGTTTTCAACATCACAGTCTCTAGCTCACATGAGTAATCTGCTCTTGTAGAACTCTAGTTCACATTAACAACACATGAAGCTATTGCAGTCATACAAGCACTTCTCAACACCTCTTTGTTCCCAGTTCCTAACTCAGTTTACATAAAAGGCTACACGATCTCTCTTATCTATGTGTTACAAGTTTAGTCTTTAACACTTTCATCATCTCTGCAGATCTCAAAAATTACTCAGATCCGTGCAGTCTTTCATATAAAGCAAAGCCCTGTGGGGTAAGTGCATACACACCAATAGCCCATGCCATACAGATAACAGGATACATGGAAAGTGAATACCTGTACATGTACAAAACTACGCGGCAAATACTCAGACATATCACTCTCAGGCAACTTCACAAAAAATGACGATCTCACTCCCTGCACTCATTACATAAAGTTGCCAAAAACACTGATAAACACAGACATGTACATACATCAGAATATACTCACGAAAGATGACAAACTATGTAATAGTGTAGACACACTCTAAATTTCACCATGTTCACACCAAAATGGCACATGAAACACTCTCCAGCAATCTCAGAGAAAAACTAAACATATTTTCAGAAGTAATAGCTTGGTCATAGTATTAATAGTTTATAAACTGAGAAAAGGTAGTGGGTTGATGAGTTATTTTGTTACAAACTTGAGTAGCCATGTGCTTACTGAAGCTTGTGAAATTCAAATCATACTCCCTTCTATTGGAAATGTAGATTAAAGGAAGTAAGAGAAACAAACTGGGGATCTGCATGACATCTCGAAATCCATGAAATACACTGAATTGATTCCAAAACTACACAAATGATGACATGCAAAACTGGTCAAAATTAAAGGACAGGGACAATTCTGAGACAGGTTGTGAGTATGGTGGATGGAGATGAAAAACTAGTCACAGCCCTGTATGTTCAGGGAACACTGACAAAGCTGACACAACAGACCAAGTCAAGTGACAGCTGTGCTAAGAGTCAGCAGGCATCCAAGAGCGGAGACGTGACCAAAGTTGAAAGTTGCAGGCTAAAGCCAATCCCGGACCTGACTGGAGGATCCTAGTGACAATCTGTGAGTTCTCCTAAGACTGGGGAACAGCAGAGCTCTGGCAACAAAGGCCAGAAGGGCAGATATCTGAAGATGATACTGACGAGAGGAGGGCCATTCAGTGGATTCTTTCTGGCAAATTCTCATTTCAGATAAATACAAATAATAATAACAAAGAACATGGGCAGCTTCCCATGTAATCCTGCAAGATTTGAAGTTTCTGATACTACAAAACAACACATGCCACCACAGGAAATCCAGCCACACCCAAGCACATCATTCCAACAAATATTTTGGATAACAAGATTTTGGACCTTTAAAGTCACTGAATCATAATACTCATGAGGAGAATGCCATGTGTGTTATTGTACATAGTATTTTTTGATTGCCTCATTAGTGCAAAAAAAAATTCATGGATCTGATTCTCCTTCTTTTCCCCAGAGTTAATAGTGAGAATTTCCCATTATCGTGTGCGTTTCTTGGCCCAAGACTTCAAGAAGACATCCAAAGACTCCATCTCTGACCACATGACCTGTGTCTCCTCTTTTATTAAGCGCATCCATAGAGGTATAGGGATAAAGGAGCGGTGGGACAAGAATGCAAGTCCAAAGCTGGGATGGAAAGATGAGCTAGAATTGGAATTAAGCTCATTTGCTTCACATCTGACATCAATGACCCCTTCTTTCGAGGACTACCCAGGGACTCTGTTTCCACTGAATGAGCAGAATTGAATTATGTACACTTGACTATTTCCATTGGAGGAGACTCCTACATGATACAAATAGAAAAGATAAAACTTCAGGAGAAAGGTAGAAGCACATTTTTAGAAGAGGTGTCTTGGGCAGGTGTGTGAAGTCTTCATTTGATACCTCCAGCACCATGTCCAGTTTAGAGACCTTCAAAAAAGTTTTATTACTTTATTTATCTAGCTAGCTAGCGTCCAATCCACTTAACTATATACTCCTATTTATATCTATACCACTGAATCTCTCTTTATCTCTTTCAAAATAGAATTAATATAAACAAATGGGTTGATATACATATATAATTCTCCATATGACATTCTAAATATTATTTTTGCATAATTTCTCCAAAAGGAGAATGGAGCTAATGATATAATAGAACATTTAATTTCTAGTCACTGCATATTGTCTTTTAGGCATGAGTCACAATTTCCAATATTCTGTCTACATCATCAAAAATATCACACATGGGATACCCAGTCTTCTTGACACATCCTCCACAGATAATTTTCATAACTTCCTTTTAATTTTTGTTTTGAAGGTTTGAATGGGAAAAGTCACATTAACTTCCAAGGAAAAAGTCCCATGTTGGGAACACTCCACGTATATTTTTTAAATAAACAGCTCAAATGACTTTTCTCAATTTTCTGGAATATTATTCCCCAGAAATTCATTATGCTGAAGAGCATGCCCTTAGACATGTCTGATAATCCCAGATCAGTCTCAGACCTAAGGAAAGAGTTTGTCTGCCTCAGAATACTTTTCCTGTGTCTCCATTCCAAGAACGTTCTTTGATGATAAGTATAAGTATGTAGACCAACTGTGAAATCTGGGCTGAGACAGGAGGGGCAACAGAGTTGCTCATCCCAACTCTTCCTGAGGTTACCTTCCTGCTAAGTCAGGAAAGGGCTTCAGCCAGAGAAACTAGGACTGAGGGCTCTGGGGAGGGAAAGAATAGGACATGTGCCTTCAAGAACAGCAGAATCTCCTCAGCATTAACCTCCAACATGTGAACACTGGGGCCGCTGTGCGGAGACAGTGGGGAGTGCTGACGAATGTATGGACATTTACTGAGAGCCATCCACCTTGGATTGGCACAAACTCATAATTTATCCTCCTTTATACCAAGCATGGCCTTAATTCTCTTTCCTTTTACTCAATCTCAAATACACACCCCTCCACTCTACATCTTTTCCCTTCTCCAGTAGAATGACATAGATACACTCCTCCAACCTCTTTCCTGCATAAGATCAATCTCTTACTCATTCTGTTGCATAGTAATCTCATAAATACTTAACATCCCTTCACCCAGACAATCTTGTGTACCTTCCTTATGCTAGAACAGACTAGAAAGCATTTATGTCCTTAAGAGAATGCACTTTCGTATGTGGTTTTTCTCACCGCATATCACTTCATCCACAATGCCTTCAGCCCTTCCTTAAGCTGCACAACCGCAGATCTCATATGCATTTCCTCTGAAACATACTTACTGTCTCATATGAGAACAAAGTGATACAAAGAACAAGTGTATGCCTGTACACGTTCATGTGCATCATCACACTGCAAACACATACACACACTCATCAACATCCCCTTTCACCAATACCAGAAATATTCAGCAGATATGTCCCAGGAAACACATACAATCTCTTGAAATGCACCGCCTACTCATCACACAGACATCCCAGTACACACCTCAAATAAGACATACTGTGTACAGAATTCAGAAACATCACACATACATACATTTCCATTACACATATCCCCATACAAGGGCATTCTCCTGGCCATCTTAATGCTTATAGACTTCACATACACTATTCACATTTACACTTGAAATTTTCTTTCATAGGTTCTCATCGAGAAACCCCTTATCCTGGGTTCTCTGTTATCCCTCAACCCCAGGACCTGGAGGAAAGCGAAACTTCCTCCAGCAGCTCAAATAATTGTTCTTGTTATGCATATACAGAAGAATCACTGAAGTCCTCAGTAGACATTAAAGCGGAAAGGACCACGAATATCTACTATACAGAGGTCCGATTCAAAAGGGGTGTGGCTTTTTTGGAGGAGGAGGCAGAACAAGTATTGGAGCACCCCCTGCCCAGAAGTTTAAATTTTAAAAAATGACCTACCAGGACAAGATCCAGGAAGAACCCTTCCTCACTTATACATCAAAATGCACCTCCTCACTGACAGTGAGTTTGACTTTGATAACCACACTCAAGAGGAACAGGAGGAGGTTGAGGGAAAAGCAGAGGCACCAGCTCCAGAGGGTTGTTGCAGGGCCAAGACACCCAAATGGCTGGTGGCCACAGAGAGCGGCTTCAGGTGCATTGCCTGCTGTTGGGTATATCCAAGCTTAGAGGTGCTAAAGAATCATGTGGAACATGGAGTCAGTCAGGGTTTCAGCTGTCGTGACTTCCACCTTGTGTGTGCCTGGCTGAGGAAGAAAAGGAAGGAGACTGAGGATGAAAAGCGAAAAACAGGTCAATGACATCTAGAAGCAATAAGAAAACACATACATCATGAGAACATTCTCATGCAATTAGAAAATATTCAACTACTAAGGGAAACTGGGTCCACTCTTCCAAGATAAACCAAGGGTGATGAGAGTCACAGCCCCTTCAGCTGTATGCCCTAACCTAACACCAATACGAGAGGCCCAGGACAAGGCTCTGTCCCTGATGAAGGGTTGGTATGATATGCAGATCAATCCTAGTCCTACCCTTTCCTGGGTGTGACTAGGAGGATGCTGCTGAGAATCTTTAACCACTAGAGAACTCACACGGAGTGGAATCTTTCTTTTCTTTTTTCCGTGACCTATTTTCCATGTTGGATACTTAGAATGAGGAGCAAAGTCTGTTTCCTCAAAGATGTCAAAGTAACCGAGAAAGGAAAAATAGAAGCTAGCCTTGTGTCCTATTTTCGTTT
>NW_007032905.1:0-723 GCF_000164805.1 Carlito syrichta | reverse complement strand
CTGGCGATCCTTCCGCCTCAGCCTTCCAAGTAGCCGGAATTACAGGCACGTGCTACCACGCCCAGCTAATTTTTTGATTTATTGTAGAGATGAGGTCTCGCTTCCCAGGCGGGTCTCGAACCCGCGGGCTCAGGCAATCCACTCACCTCAGCCTCCCAAAGGCGTGGGATTACAGGCTGAGCCATCGAGCCCGGCTTTCTTTTATTTTCAACTTTTAGTGTACCTCATTTGAAGCTCACGCATATTGAATAATTACTTTTATAAGTCTCCTTATTAAACAAAATTATGCATATGAACTTTAACCTGCACCAACTGGTATGATTCTTTAGGAACTGTTGGCAACTTCTGGTGTGTTCTGCAAAATTATGTATATCCTCATGGTTCACTGAATTTTGTTAATTGTACCAGAAATAAAACTTTTTACCCCTTACCAATTTCATTTTTGGCATCTCCTATCTATTCTTGTGTTCTATTTAATTACTCACAATTTACATATTAATTTTTTTGTTTTGATTTGGAGTCTCACTTTGTCGCCCAGACTGGAGTGTAGTGGCCGCTCCCGGCCACCGCAGCGTCGACCTGCTGGGCTCCAGCGATCCTTCCACGTCAGCCTTCCAAGTAGACGGAATTACAGGCATGCGCTACCACGCCCGGCTGATTTTTTGATTTATTATAGAGATGAGGTCGCGCTGCCCAGGTGAGTTTCGAACTCGCAGGCTCAGG
>NW_007032904.1:0-362 GCF_000164805.1 Carlito syrichta | reverse complement strand
GCTCCCCGGCCGTGGGGCCTCCGGGCCGACGCGCCGCAGCCTCCAGCCCGCGCCGGCGGGACGCCTGCAGCCTGGCGCTGCGCGCGCCCCTTTCCGGCCCGGAGCCCTCTTCTCGCGCGGGCCCCGCCGGGCCATCCCGCCGCGCCCCCCACCCTCGATCTCAAGCCACCGTGGAGCTCCGCCGCCTCGAAACGTTCACCGCGAGCGGATGTGGTTCTACAGAGTACAGGACTCCAAACACTCTATTGAAACAAGAATAAATGCTCTATTGCATAGTTCAATCCTAATGTTTATGCTGTGGGGAAACCAAATGCTTTCATGACTTTTCACACTTTGCTTTTTATCCTGCATTGGGTCAGATG
>NW_007032902.1:0-850 GCF_000164805.1 Carlito syrichta | reverse complement strand
GGAAGAGCATGGAGTAGGCAGTGGGGGACAGAGGGAGGCGAAGAGAGAGAGGAGTAAGAGAAAACATTTAAAAACTTTTTGAAAATTATTTTGAAACAAATTTTAAGAATTAGTAAAATGTATTATTTTTGATTGTAGTTAGAAAAAACCAGAAACCTACTTTCTTCTGAATGGCAGTTTCAATTAAAATAATTATATTTAGCTGGGTTTCATGGCTCAGCCTGTAATCCCGCACCTTGGGAGGCTGAGGTGAATGGATTGCCTGAGCCTGCGGGTTCAAGACCCACCTGGACAACTTGGCAAGACCTCATCTCTACAATAAATCAAAAAGTAGCTGGACATGGTAGTGCATGCCTGTAGTTCCAGCTACTTGGAAGGCTGAGTCAGAAGGATTGCAGCAGCCCAGCAGGTCGAGCCTGTGGTGGCCAGGAGTGGCCACTGCACTCCAGTCTGGGTGACTCCAACTCAAAAATAATAGTAATTATATTTTAAAATATTTTTCATTAGCGTGTAACTTTATTGATTCTCAATATGAAAGAAGGACCAAAAACGTCAGAATTTTATTTTTGGACAATAGGTCCCTTGTAGTGTACTGGCTTCCCTCAGTAGGTAAGTGTTCTAAGATTCCATTGACATCAGTGTACCAGCTAGCATTTGTGAGAGACTTCACTGGGCTTCAGTGAAATTTTTTTGTAAATTATTTCAATGTATTTTCCTATTTATCATTGGTGGATTTATGAGCACACCTACTCAAACTGTGCTGAATGTTCACCAGTTTTGTTGTTTGTTTGAGTTGGAGTCTCACTTTGTTGCCCAGGTTTTAGTGCCTTGGCATGTTGACAGCCACCAC
>NW_007032901.1:0-405 GCF_000164805.1 Carlito syrichta | reverse complement strand
CCCCTCTGGGGCGAGCAGATGAGATAGCACCACCTGCTGGTGATTCAAGGTAACAACCCCGAAACGGGAGAGACAAGCTTCATAAAGACATGGACTAAACTTTTGAACCGAGGTTATTCTGAACTGTCCTTCACAGCAGATCAGGGGAACTGACCCTAACTGCAAACTAATTTACCAGCTTGAAAAAAAAAAAAAAAACGAGAAATCAGACCTGAAAGGACATTGGACTTAAACGAAATGTCTCAGAGTGTGCTTCATTGATTCTATTAGTTTAATGACTTAATTCTATTCCTACTGTATTGTTCCCTTTTTTTTTTTTTTCTCTTTTCCTTTTCCTTTTCTTCTCTTTTATTCTGTCTGTGAACCAGGTCTTTGTATAGAGGAACAGCACACTAATAAGGTGGG
>NW_007032900.1:0-790 GCF_000164805.1 Carlito syrichta | reverse complement strand
GTATTTTTAAAATTATAATTTTCCAGGTTTGAAATTTATGAAAGAATTAGACTGTTGTCTTTATGAACAAACTACCAAAAAAGTTGTGTGAAGTCTCTTACACCTCTGGTGGTTGTTTAGGTCAATAGAGTTATTGTTAAGTAAAGAAAAAATGACACTATGACCCACACTGTAATTATGTTTATTTGTCTTGAGTATCTGAAAACATAAATGTCTCTCCTGCTGGATTATTGATCTAAGTTACTTCCTGAATATAATAATAATTGTATGTAAATAGTACTCTGTTTTTTTCAAATACATTACCTCATTTGATCTTCAAAACAAGTTAAACATATATCTTTCCCTCAACCACACAAATGAGAAAATGAAGCTTAAAACCATGACAGCATATTCAAGATATATTAATCTGTTTTAAGAACTCCACTTGTCTATTGACCCTAATCTTATGTTGTTGATATTTTCCACTCTGCCTGCTTAAAATAAATATTCATGCCTAAGAAATGAACACTTACATCTAATGAAAAGACATATGTCTAAAAATGAGAATAATTATAGTAAGGTGATTCATTTGAGAGCACTGTCAAATGACTGAAGTAATAAGCATGTTTGATTACCATAACAAAGCAGAGACAATTCATATTTATAAAGAACCCCATATGTTAATTCATTTAAAATATTTGTTTTATTAATTTATTATTCCAAGAATAAACTCTGCATCAGTTTGAGGAATCATAAAAGGATTATCTCCTCTTTTCCTTTTATAAAAAAATGAATTTAGAGAACATGCTAG
>NW_007032899.1:0-672 GCF_000164805.1 Carlito syrichta | reverse complement strand
CCTTAAGATATCTGGAGAGAGAGTACTGATTCTTCCCTGACTCAAAGTTCAGTCTATGAGTAAGTTAATTTAGTTTACAAAACTCTGCCATAGTAACATGAAGAGCACACTAATGCTTAAGGTTTAAGCATTATCTTTTAGGAAGTAATAAAACACAGAGTTCAACACAAAATCTAAATGGTTATAATCCAAGTCATTATTAATTTGGAAAATGTCAACAACTTCTATCTTTATTGAAAAAGACTAAACCAATCCCCTATCACTGACTATATCGTTATTCTATTTCCATGGCTGTTCTATGAAATAAACACAGCTTGAAAACTTGGTCATTGCAAGTCATAGAAAAGAGTTCTAAGACATTCTGTCCACTGAGGTTATTAGGGTTCTGACTTGCAAATATGCTTTGTGCTTAGGAAGAATTGGGGGAAAAGAAGATACTAGAATTCTAATTTAAGTACATATACAGCAGTCTTTGTCTATAGTGTCAAAATTCTTTTTATATTTTGTACAGAAACTAATTATTTTGGTAAAATGAACCATTTACAGTTTATTTTTGGACTCTGAATCAAGGGATTTTCCTTTAAATGCTTATGTCAATTCTAATCTGATCTTTTGTACTTTTCTTAAAAAGAAATTAATTAAAGGGTACAGCTGCATAAAGTGGGTTTTTAT
>NW_007032898.1:0-1052 GCF_000164805.1 Carlito syrichta | reverse complement strand
TGGATTCTGCCCGGGGTGCCGGGACGGTCGGGGACAGGCCTGAACAACAAGGGTTCCTGTAAAATGAATATTAATATATTTCACCTGAATTGTACCCTACCTCTTTCAAATTACAAATTAAGAAGCAAAAGTTTACACCAGAGCCCTGAATCCATAGCCAGTCATTAGAAAGAACTTCTTGTTGCTGTAGCCTTAACCACTTTTTTCCACGCCGAAATAAAAACACAGACCCTTATTTTATTGAAACGTGCTTAGATAAAATATCCTGTTGCTGATTGTTAGTTAACTTATTTTTGAAATGTATCCCAGTTGACTGACTGGATATGTTTCATTGACGACAGCAACTGTATACTGCTACTTCAAATGCGTGCTCCAGATGTGTGTCTTTTTCCCTGCGGAGGTATGTGGAGCTTTCTGGCATGTTTTCTTTCTGACCACGTTGGCGTGTTTCCCTGTGTTAACGTTACGTGGGAGTTGTTGCGGGGTGTCAGACACCTACTCTGCACAATGAATGGTACCTGCTGTCAATCTCTCTCTTGTGGGGGCGGGGCTCCGGGTCCCTCGCCATTGCGGGGCTGCAGCGCCCTGGCGTGAGGACGGCGCGTCGCGTCCCGGCCGCGTGACCTGCTGGGTTGACGCGATCCTTCCTCAGAATCCTGCCTGCGAGCCCCGAGGCGCAACGCGGTTCCGCCTCCCGGGCCGCGGCCTCCCACGGAGTGCTTCGGACTCCCGCGCTGCGGGAGCCCAGAGTGTGGCTCGCGGCGACTGGGACGACCGCGGAGCTGGGCCCCCCGCTGGCCGCGGAGCTGGGCCCCCCGCTGGCGGCGGAGCCGGGCCCCCCGCAGGCGGCGGAGCTGGGGCCCCCCTACCACGTCGAGGGAACGTGAGTCAGGCCGCTCTTGGACATGGACCCTTAACCGTGAGTTCACAGACTCTTCTTTTCTTGTATTTTCTAACCTGTGTTGTGGCTTTTGCTGGAAGTGCAACTGCTGGATTATGCATGAGAGTATCCCGTTTTCTGAGAAGTGTGTGTGGAAGGACTGCCCTATTCT
>NW_007032897.1:0-744 GCF_000164805.1 Carlito syrichta | reverse complement strand
ATTGGCAAAGTCTCAGGATACAAAATAAATGTACAAAAGACAATCGCATTTCTCTACACCAATAATAAACAAACAGAAACCCAAATAAAAAACACAGTTCCATTCACAATAGCCACACAAAAAATGAAATACCTTGGCATCTTCCTAACCAGAGACGTGAAAGACCTTTACAATGAAAATTACAAAACACTGCTCAAAGAAATCAAAGCCGACATGAACAAGTGGAAAAATATCCCATGCTCATGGATCGGAAGAATCAACATTGTGAAGATGTCCATCTTACCTAAGGCAATCTACAAATTCAATGCAATACCCATTAAATTACCAAAAACATTCTTCTCAGACCTTGAAAAAACAACACAGGAATTCATATGGAAACACAAACATCCAAGAATAGCCAGAACAATCCTCAGCAAAAAAAAAAACAAAGCAGGTGGTATCACAATACCAGATTTCAAACTTTACTATAAAGCTACAATCATCAAAACAGCTTGGTATTGGTACAGGAACAGGCATATAGATCAGTGGAACAGAATTGAGATTCCAGAAGCAAAACCTCAATTTCTCAACCAACTCATCTTCGACAAAGCCCCCACCACCTACCAATGGGGAGAGGAGAACCTATTCAGTAAATGGTGCTGGGAAAATTGGCTGACCACATGCAGAAGATTGAAACAGGACCCCTATCTATCCCCATGCACAAAGGTTAACTCCAAATGGATCAGAGACCTAAATGTAAAACCT
>NW_007032896.1:0-703 GCF_000164805.1 Carlito syrichta | reverse complement strand
AGTGCCTGGCTTATAATATAAGCAGGTCTCTTCAACTCTCTGTGGAGGAGTTTCTTCAATACAGTGTCTTTCAACTGACCTTTATTCCTGTGGTCTGCCAGATACATACACACACATTACATTTGTACACATGCATACAAACTTCTCTTGCAGTTTTGGGCTTCTTACTTATGTAATTGGAGCAGGCTAAGTTTACCTGAAAGAGACTGAGTTCCTTTCTCGTAGACCAGTGTCTTTTCATGGAATCATATGCAGAGAGTTTCTCATTAGTTAGTGAGATCCATAAGGAGTCATTCATGGAATGGTTCACCTGAAGCTTTAGCAGGTGCTAGGGTGACCCAGCACCTCTGCTCTTCATCCTTATATCACAGGCAGTTGTGCTGACCAGGGGTCTCCAAATACAAGTATGTTATCAACAATGCTGCCTGCTCTAAAGTCACAAGAAACAACCTGACTGGATGGTTCCCCGGTGTTTTCACTCAAAAAGAGACTGCAGGGCTTCCTACAAATCCACAGTGCTATATTGTCCATATACCACCCATGTTTAACAATGGGGTCTCAGGTGGTCTTTGCGAATGGGGGACCATTCCTAAATACAAAGGGAGACTGAACAGTGACAGCCTAGGAAAGAGGGGAGGTATGTACAACATTGGAGTCAAAACATAGAAAATAATATTGCAGATTTGTTCTCACTAGAGTGGAG
>NW_007032895.1:0-861 GCF_000164805.1 Carlito syrichta | reverse complement strand
TTATAAATAAATAAATATTTTATATATACATATATATATACATATATATATCATGTTTTGAGTTTTTGTATTTGGAGTATTTATTTATATCTTTTTTTTAGTGACTAAATGATATTTCAGAGTGTGGGCATTCTAAAATTCATTTTTGCTAGACCCCATATGATTTGTCTTTATATTTTCTAAATTTTCACAGATATAGTAAACACACTTTAATATATACCAATTATATATATATGTACATATATATAAATGTCAGTACACACACATATAATGTGAGTGCATTTAAATATCCTTATAAAATAAATTTATGTAAAGAGGGCTTTGGGGTCAAATGTTTTCACATTTAACATTTGACTACATTTCCAAAAGGCCTTATCAATTTCCACATATTAAAAAGAGAAATGAGGAGGAGTCGGGAAGATGACCACCAAGCCAGATGGATTATGCGAGTCCCTGTGTGAGTGGGAGAATGTAAAACAAATTTTGTGTACATGCTGGTGAGTGAGTGGGCATGTGAGTGACTGAGTGAGGGCTAGGAAGCTAGTAGCCAGGGCTCTCCTGGTGCAGTGGCTGGTGCTACAGCTGCTAGGCTTGGACCCTAGAGATTACTGGGACACAGAAGTCAAGTGCCCATTTTTTAAATCAACAAAACCCTTCTTGAGAAGAAAATGCTGAGATAGACTGACTAAATGGGGATGTGTGAGCAAGTGGCCAGGACCCTGGTACAATACCTTGTGCTGCAGTTTCTCTGCTTGGTCCCTGGCTCGTTCCAGATCACGAAAGCCAAGTGCAATTTTTTTTAAATGAACAAAAGTTTTCCTGTGAAGAAGCAGTGAGGAGAGTTTACATCCCAAGCTCTGG
>NW_007032894.1:0-775 GCF_000164805.1 Carlito syrichta | reverse complement strand
CAAGCAGGTCAGCTATTTAAGTCAGTTAGTTAAGTCAGCTGGCTAGCCAGCTGGCTATCTAGGTAACAACCTTGTTAAGTCAGTTGAGTAACCAACTGGCTAGCTAATTAAGTCAGCTACTTAAGTCTGCTGACTAGCCTGCTAGGTAGCTAGGTAGAGAGCTAGTTAAGTTAGCTGGGTACCTGGCAGGCTAACTAGGTTAGTCTGCTAGTTGTGCCAGCTGGCTGGATGGTTAAATCTACCTGTTAAGTCAGCTGGCTAGCTAGCTGGAGAGCTAGGTATCAAACTAGTTAATTCAACTGGCTAGCCAGCTGGCTATTTATTTAAGTCAGCTAGTTAATTCATCTGACTTCCCAGCTGGCTAGCTAGGTGCCTAGCTAGTTAAGTCAGCTGGCTGTTTAGCTGGCGAGCTAGTTAAGTCACCTAGTTAAGTCAGCTCGCTAGCCAGCGGGTTTGCTATGTAGTTAGGTAGTTAATTCAGAAGGCAAGCCAGCAGTATATATCAGTAGCTAACTAGTTAAGTCAGCTAGCTAGCCACCTAGCTAGCTGGAGATGTCAGTTAGTTAAATCAGCTGGCTAGCTAGCTGGTTGACTAGTTATGTCAGATAGTTGAGTCAGCTGGCTAGCCAGCTGCTAGCTGGGTAATTCAGCTAGTTAATTCAAGTGGCAAGCCAACTGGCTCGCTAGGTATCTCCCTAGTTAAGTTAGCTGGCTAGCCATCTGGCTAGCTGGTTAAGTCAGCTGGTTAAGTCAGTTGAGCTAGCCACCTGACTAG
>NW_007032893.1:0-314 GCF_000164805.1 Carlito syrichta | reverse complement strand
CACACGAGTACAGGAAAAAGAATAAAATACACATGAACCAACCCCAAAACCAAAAGAAAGACAATAAACCAAGTGGAATAACAACTCTATAAGAACTCTATGGCCGGGCTCGGTGGCTCAGCCTGTAATCCCGCGCCTTTGGGAGGCTGAGGTGAGTGGATTGCATGAGGCCGCGGGTTCGAGACCTGCCTGGGCAGTGAGACCTCATCTCTACAATAAATCAAAAAATAAGCTGGGCATGGTAGCGCATGCCTGTAATTCCAAGTACTCGGAAGGCTGAGGAGGAAGGATCGCTGGAGCCCAGCAGGCGAGGC
>NW_007032892.1:0-778 GCF_000164805.1 Carlito syrichta | reverse complement strand
TCATCCTGGTCTCAGAGTTTTTATGATTTTTTTTTGAGTTGGAGTCTCACTCTGTCACCCAGACTGGAGTGCAGTGGCCGCTCCCAGCCACCACAGCCTTGAGCCGCTGGGCTCCAGGGATACTTCCAACTCAACCTTCCAAGTAGCTGGAACTACAGGCTCACGCTACCACACCTGGCTAATTTTTTTTTTATTGTAGAGATGAGGTCTCACCAAGTTGCCCAGGTGGGTCTTGAACCTGCGGGCTCAGGCAATCCACTCACCTCAGCCTCCCAAACACTGGGATTACAGGCTGAGCCACTGAGCCTGGCTAGTTTTTATGTTTTGAGCTCACAAGAACTTAATCTGGTTAGTGCTGAGTAGAAAGAGGGAGTAAATGGGGTCAAATAGCTCCCGAATGCATCCTAGTGGTCTTGATGTCAACAGCCCTTTCTGATCCCTAATGCTCAGTGGGCCTCCATGGCTGACTCCCAACACATGCAGTATTTCCTGAGTGCTCAGGTGTTATAAAAAAAAAATTCTGAAGTTAGGGTGAGTCTAGGCAGCACTGCTGGCATTAAACTCCTGAGTATCAGATGCATTCCAGAAAAACACTGTGATTAAATTCGTAGTACCTCTGATCATTGTCAGCACCTGGGAATCAAGGAGATGGCATCTTTATCTCTCCACTGTTCCACCATGTTCCCCTCTGAACACTCAACATCGAGTTTGGGAAAAGCAATTCTTTGTGGAAAAGGCAGCTGACCTGTCACATCAGGATTCTGTCAACCAGAGAGTA
>NW_007032891.1:0-813 GCF_000164805.1 Carlito syrichta | reverse complement strand
CACTTTTGGAACTTACTGAATACTATCAGTGTATCGGGAATTTTGGAGCTAAACACCAGGATTATTTCTCTTTAGCTTATGTGTTTTGAGGAGGTGGGGCAGGTGGGGAAAGAATATTCCTACAAAAGTTACCATAGTAATGCAACTTGCTATTAAAACTGTAAACATTAATGATGGCTTGGAAAGTGACACCCTGCAAAAATATTTCAGCCATTCTGAATAAGACTGAAAAAACATTTCTGCAACATTTAACTCAGGGTAAAAGCAGGAGGCTTGGGCATCCAAACAATGCAGCCTCTATTAGAAATAAGTCTAAAGTGAAATGGAAATCATATATTCTTTCATTTCTCTCCCTCCATGCTCTCAGAAGAAAGAGAGAGAGAGAGAGAGAGAGAGAGAGAGAGAGAGACAGAAGGAGAAAGAAAAGGAAAAAAAGATAAAAGAAAAAAAAAGAGCCACGTTAAACAAAAACATATCTGGACATATTTTAGGAATATTGTATGCATAAGTGTGTGTGTGTGTAGTGTTATATGTTTGTTGGGTTTCAGTTAGAGAATATTTTCTCCATTTCCATAGTTTCTTCACCAGCTTGGAACCAAATAATATTTAATTACTTCCATAAAAATGCCAAAATAACAAAAACATGCATTAAAAAAGGCAGCAATAAGAAGGCATGCTATATATGTTATAGCTGACCACAAACGTCATTCACAAAACAAGCAAGTGGCCTAACCAGGAATTTTCCAAATGCTTTTTTTGGGAGAGGTTAACTCCCATAAGAAGAGCTTCAAAATAGAAGAGGAAAATGACAGG
>NW_007032890.1:0-746 GCF_000164805.1 Carlito syrichta | reverse complement strand
AACTAGCTGACATACTAGATAGTTTGATGGCGAGACATCTGACATAACTAGCTACCTACCAGAATAATCTGCTGGCTTGCTAGCTGACTTAATTACCTACCTACGTAGCTAACATGCTGTCCAGCGTGCTGCGTTAACTAGGTTACTTATCTAGCTATCCAGCTGGCTATCCAGTTGCCTTAACTAGCTGGCTACCCTACTAGGGAGCTGGCTAGCCAGCTGACTTAACTGAGTAACAACTAGCTAGCCAGCTATCTTATCCAGGTGACGTAACTAGCTAGCTACCTAGCTAGCCAGCTGACTTAGCTAGCTGACTTAACTATCTAGGTACCTAGCTAAAAAGCTGGCTGGCCAGATGAATTAAGTGACTTAATCTGCTTGCCAGCTGGCAGGCCAGCTGATTTACTTGCTAGCCAGCTGGCTGGCTTGCTGAATTAACTGGCTGTCTTAACCAGCTACCTAGCTGGCTAGCTATCTGACTTAACTAGCTGGCTACCTAGCTAGCCAGCTGGAAGGAGAACTGTATTAACTAGCTGACTTAACTTGCTATACCACTTGAAGTCAGCTGACTTAACAAGCTTGCTACCTAGATAGCCAGCTGGCTAGCCAGCTGACTTAACTACTTCACTTAACCAGCTAACCAGCTTGCTAGCCAGCTAACTCAACTAGATGACTTACTAGTGAGACTGATGTCTAGCCACCTGACTTAACTGGCCCTCTAACTAGCTAGCTACCTGGCAATCCAG
>NW_007032889.1:0-791 GCF_000164805.1 Carlito syrichta | reverse complement strand
TTGTGACATGTTGTTCATGTCAAAGATACTTGACTGCTGGAGACCTTCTGAAAATACTATCTTGTCCCTTAAAATTACCTGTTTTCTTTTGGCATCCACCTAACTAATCTAAGAAGAAACTACCTTTTGCAAAGCTTACAGCCTGTATTCAAGTACATACTGGGGGGGGGGACGACAAAAAATATATACATGTTTTAAGGGATATTATCTATGTATTACTTTTCAAAGCTGAATTGAATTATGGTCGCAAAGTTTAGTATGTCGTTCAATAAAGAGATAGCATTTTTCAAATGAATGTTAGGATCACCATGCGATAGGCAGTATAGTCAAAGAAAATGGTGGAAGTACGGTTTTTAGAGGTGCACAAGACCACTTTGAAATGTTATTTGAAATTTGAAAGCATTGTGGAAGTGTGACAATGGAGGCGTGAGGTTGGGAGATGAAGACCAGCCTAAACATTTAAACAGAACCTAAACATGCTTAACAATTTCACATGTTATGATAAGTTTGAGATGCATGGGACTGTGTGTGATGTGCACAAGGGAAGATCTGGGAGACCTTGCCCAGGAACAAGTCCTGCAATCGTTCACCATCATCAGAAGTGTCTGGATGCTGATGGAAACCACTTTGAGCAGCTCTTGTTCTTGCAGAAGTCAAATGTAACTTGGATTCATCTTTTGTTATCAGTATGTATTGAGTATTACAATTTTAATAGTGTTTTTTTTTCCTTTCTTAAACTGTGTATACTTTTTTGGCACCCTCCATATATATACACACACACTTGTTTATGT
>NW_007032888.1:0-471 GCF_000164805.1 Carlito syrichta | reverse complement strand
TAAGTTGAAAAATACAAATTTTAAAGTTTTATATTATCTGGGGCATAGTCCATTGTTTTACTTTTATTTTCATTTAATAAATTATTTTGGACCTACTGAATAATTACATTATCTGGGGCATATTTCCGTTGGCTTTATTTTTATTTTAATTTAATAAGTTTTTTTGGACTTAAAAATTATGCCTGTTAGCCGGGCTCGGTGGCTCAGCCTGTAATCCCGCGCCTTTGGGAGGCTGAGGTGAGTGGATTGCCTGAGCCCGCGGGTTCGAGACCCGCCTGGGCAGCGAGACCTCATCTCTACAATAAATCAAAAAATCAGCCGGGCATGGTAGCGCATGCCTGTAATTCCGGCTACTCGGAAGGCTGAGGCGGAAGGATCGCCGGAGCCCAGCAGGTCGAGGCTGCGGTGGCCGGGAGCGGCCACTGCACTCCAGTCTAGGCGACAGAGTGAGACTCCAACTCAAAAAAAAAA
>NW_007032887.1:0-796 GCF_000164805.1 Carlito syrichta | reverse complement strand
GCCAAGCTGAGGAGCACAGGGAGACTGAGAGTTAGGGCAAAAAGTGGACTTCCATGATGGCTGCCTCCAAATAGTGGAGGCTAGGTGGAAGTCAGATAGTCTTTGTGTGATCCTGAAGATCAGACTCAGGGTGGAGAGGTTGGAACAACAGGCAGATAACAACTGAATGAAAGGAGAAGGGTGGATGGATGAATGGCTGGATGATCAGACAGATAGATGATAGATTATAGATAGACATATAATAGATTAAGATAGAGATAGATAGGTTAATAGTAGATTAAAGAGATAAATAGATAGATAGATAGTAGATAGATTAAAGAGATAAATAGTAGATAGATAGTAGATAGATAGATAGATAGATACATAGACAGACAGGCAGAATAGATTGGTGCAGGACTGGTTCCTGTATTCTGACTGATGGTTATCATGATGGGATGGGAAGGCTGGGCTAGCTGTGTTCCCAAGGTCTGCCGATAGATCGATAGATAGATAGAAATAAAACAGACAAATGATAGATTGATAGATGACAGATAGATGATAGGTAGATGATCAATAGATGATAGAGAAGATAGATGATAATGATTGATAAGTGATAGATAATGATGGATATATATGACAGAAGGTAAATAGATGATAGGTAGATAGTAATGATAGACAGACACAGACAGAAAGACAAGTAGACAGACAGATAGACAGATGGATAGATTATACGGGGACAGACAGATGGATGAGCTGTCTCCTATTAGCCTCAGGTCACTGAAGATGTCTACACAGTGACCATGCAGGTGTTAATGGA
>NW_007032886.1:0-722 GCF_000164805.1 Carlito syrichta | reverse complement strand
AGGTGAGAGAATGGCTGGAGCCCCGGAGAATAAGGTCAGCCCAGCAGGCCATGCAGGGAAACCCTGTCTTAGCGCCCATCCAAACAGGGGGTCTAGGGTCTGGGTGTGAGCATCGCTGGAGCTCGTGAAATCAAGGCTGGCAGTGAATGTTGGTTGTGTCCCCAGGCCCCAGCCTGAACCACAGAGCCATATCCTGTCTCCAAAAACATTAGAATCGTACACAGATTCTCAACTGCATGTGGTGTGTTCACAGGGTGACTGACTTTAGAGTCAGGAAAATGGAATTGAGAAATGTTCCTGGGTGAGGGATGTGTCCCTGGTCTTTCTTGGTGGAAGGTCCTCATTGCCGAGTCAGAGGGTCAGCCAGCCTGGGGCACATTTCTCACATCTGACAGGAGAGCTGGCAGGAACCCGACCAGGGAAACTTAGGAACTCCTGCACCAACGTGGGGACAGCCATTGGTGGAGGTTGGGGCTGGAAGGTGCTGAGCTTGAGGGACCCTCACATGTGGGGATGATGGGGGGGAATTACTGAGGGCAGAAGATTTGCAGGAGAATGTATTTCCCTCTTTATTTCTTTTCTTCCTTCCTTCCTTCCTTCCTTCCTTCCTTCCATTTTTCCTTTTCCTTTCTTTCTTTCTTTCTTTCTTTCTTTCTTTCTTTCTTTCTTTCTTTCTTTCTTTCTTTCTTTCTTTCTTTTCTTTCATCACTAGGTGTCCCAGG
>NW_007032885.1:0-656 GCF_000164805.1 Carlito syrichta | reverse complement strand
GGTCAGCGCTCAGAGGTAAAGCAAATAGTCAGTGCTCAGTGGTAATGATAATAGTAAGTGCTCAGTGTTAATGCAAATGGTCAGTGCTCAGTATTAAATGCAAATTGTCAGTGGTCAGTGTTATTGCAAATGGTCAGCAGTCAGTGTTAATGCAAATGGTCAGTGCTCAGTGTTAATGCAAATGATCAGTGCTCAGTGTTAATGCAAATGGTCAGTGCTCAGCGTTATTGCATGGGGGCCACAAACTGGTAATCTGCCTAGGGCCCCATGGGAACTTAATCCTGCTCTGCAGACAGCTGAGGAGTAGGAAACCCAATTTAATTGACAGTAAGTACATTTGTATTCTGATTGCTATTCAGCTGTGTATGATGTTGTATGTTGTGTGATGTGTAAGCCCCAGTTCACACTGTTGCGATCTCTGAGCGGTGCAAGTTCAGCCATATGCTTGTATGACTGAACTTGCATTAGATTCGGAAGAAAAAATGCATACGTGCCTTCTTTTTTCCTGCAGTGGAATCTGATTGCATGGGTCTTCTTACCCATGCAGTCAGATTCCTGTGCGAGTTCACAGATCGCAGTGCGGTTCGAACAGGGTAGTGTGAACTGGAAAGGTGGTAGAGGAACAGGCTCTGTAATCATGCCGGTTCCCGCACCGC
>NW_007032884.1:0-778 GCF_000164805.1 Carlito syrichta | reverse complement strand
TAAGCACTGGGATGATGAGGCTGAGCACCAGAGGTTGGGGCTGGAAAGTGCCAAAGTTGGGGACCCTCACATGTTGCATCAGGGGGAGGACTGAGGCAGAAGCCTGCTGGGGAATTCTTCTTCTTCTATTCTTTTCTTCTTTCTTCTTTCTTCTTTTTATTCTTTTTCTTTTCTTTCTTCTTCTTCTTCTTTCTTTCTTTCTTTCTTTCTTTCTTTCCTTCCTTCCTTCCTTTCTTTCTTTCTTTCCTTCCTTCCTTCCTTCGTTTCTTTCTTTCTTTCCTTTTTTCTTTCTTTCTTTCTTTCTTTCTTTCTTTCTTTCTTTCTTTCTTTCTTTCTTTCTTTCTTTCTTTTTCTTTCCTCAATAGGTTGCCCAGGTTGCTTTCAAACCACACAACTCAGGCCATCCTCTCGACCTGGGCCTCCAAAACTGCTGTGATCACAGGCTTTCCATTTGGTCAACATCCTGGTCTTCCTGACTGGTCTTGACCTCAGCTGGAGACGATCTTTCTATCAAGGACTGCCCTCATCCAAGGTTTTCTGGGCTTTGCTTGGAGTTGAGGTGGGGACTTGCCATGATCTCCAGCCTGGTCTCAGCTCCTGGGCTTTGGTCATCTTCCCATCTCAGTGGGCGATTACAGCTGAACTCTCCATGGTCCTGGATCATCTGAAGGTAGCGGGCCTCGCAGTGAGCCCTGAGAGGCTCATGCCTGTCACCCTGGTGTTTTGGAGGCCGAGGCATGAGGATAGCCTGGGCCCTTCGGTTCAAGACCAGCCCGGG
>NW_007032883.1:0-618 GCF_000164805.1 Carlito syrichta | reverse complement strand
CCTGTATTAAGGAAAACTAACAGATTAGCAAGCACTGGAAATCAAAAATATCTCTCAACATCACAAAAATAAAGACAAACTTTTATTCCACTCGTGGAGTATTTCAGATTTCAGATAAAACTATTTAATACTTTCCACCTTTTTAATAAACCATAAAGAATCTCAAGAGTATTTCCTTGGAGACAATGTTCTCGGCTCTTTGTAAATATATGGAAGAGGCTTTCTCCTGTGCCTGCCTTCTCCCTGGGCCATGACTCAGACACCCGGGACTGGGATTAGGGAGTTTCACTCTGGAGCATACTGCTCCTTTTCCTCCCTGGTCCCCCATCTTCCAGTGGGTGGGCAGTTACTGAATCTACATTTAAACCTCAGATTAGAAACAAACCTACACTCTCCTCCATGTCATGCAATGAGCCCAGAGGCAGACGTAGATGTTTTCCTGGGCTCAGCCCACAGCGACCTTCTCTGCCCTTCCTGCCTCACATGAATCCATATGGGGGTTTCTTCCTATAGCAGATGCTTGTACCTGGGCCTGAAAAACCTCCTGCTGGGCAGAGTCCTCCACCCCTGACTCAAAGCTAGAGTTCTGTCTAAGTGACCATTAATGTATGGAAGGTA
>NW_007032882.1:0-916 GCF_000164805.1 Carlito syrichta | reverse complement strand
TCATAATGGGCGGGACCTTGACGACTGAGCAAGCCTTCAGTATCAAGGATTTATGTACAGTGCTCTGACAAGAGCGGAAGACATCGTGGATTTTCATTCCCAAGAATTGAAGGAAGCAAGGTGTTCACACCTATCCGAAAACGTCTTCAGGGGTAAGTGGCCGTTCAAGGATCCAGTGGGCAATGTTGTCTTTTTGTTTTCACGCAGAAGTTATTGAGAGGACAGAAAAGCTCCCACAGTGGGTGGTCCCTGAGGGGGTTCCTCACGATGTAGTCTTTCATTACTATGCTCACAGAGACTTGTTGGAGTTTGGTCATAGCACAACCTAATAATATTTCATCACTTTCTGTGGTTTAGACACTTCTGCATGTTTTTCATATTATTTTCCAGCCGTTGAGCCGTTTGTCTCTCAGGATTTGAACATCGCCTCAGTAACATCAAAGTCAGTTTTCTAGAATTTTCGATTATCTAAATTTTTATATGAATGAGGAGCCCAAATTCTTCTTTCTAAATCTCCATGTTATTTTGGTTTCTAAACATAGGGCTCCCAGTGGTCTCTTTTTGTGTGTGTGCATGATTTTCAAGGCTTGTCGGTAAAAAGTATCACATTAATCTGAGACATTGTTGCAGAGTACACCATTATGTCTTAGGTAGAGAAAATCCTCGGGGATTCAGTGGAAATACACTTTGAAAAATAGAAATTGGTTTAAAATACGAGGGATATATCACTTTACATTTCCTTCAAATAGGCAGGGGTACCTTTTGAGTAGGGGTTGCATATCTGTATGTTTAAGTTAAAATTCACCAGCAGAAAATACAGCGTGTCCCAAGAATATGTACAAAAGTTTTAAGAAAGGAAAAATATATGTTAAATTATTCTACAATTTTTCCTTTGATATTGTTAAGATTTATTATG
>NW_007032881.1:0-764 GCF_000164805.1 Carlito syrichta | reverse complement strand
AAGGTGACTGAAAGTTTCACTCAAGTTATGCTTTTAGGAGTATGATGACCTCTTAGAAAGTGTGTATGTTAGCTTCTAAATTAACAGCTTCAATTGTTTCAAATTGATTAGATTAGCATGTCCTTGTAGCTTGCTATCTAAAGAAGTCAAGCTTGAGGGCCAAGAGAAGATGAGATGAGGAGTGGGAAAGATCTGTCCAGAGTACCCACTTTAGAAGGTGAGCTCAGTAAATAGATAGCCATGGGAAACTGTGAAGAGTCCTTAGGAGAGATGAGAAAGACAACTTGCTAAACTATACTAGTCCCAACCCATTTATTCTAGTTTTGCTCATTTCTGGTGCCTAGTGTCCCATTTGTGTACAGGTCAAAGAATCCTCTCACCTTGGCCTCCGTCCTTTGTGTGCCTGTAGCCTTGAGACTGGATCCTTTAAGGATAGTTCTAAGGATAGAACTCTAGCTCAGAGTAGAACAAGTCCATGTAATGATCTGAACTCAGATGGAGCTAGTAAGGTTAAAATCAAGGGTTAGGTATTGAGGCTGGTGCATGTACGAAGGCCTCTCTTTCATAATCCTTACTGAAGTTTCAGTATAACTGCAGAGCTCAAAAGAAACAAGGGAATGGGATCTCTTAGAATTCAGATGGATAAGAATGTGGGATTTTTCTTTGTGTGTCTCATTCTGTCTTTCTCTTATTCTCTTGCTCTCTCTGTCTCTGTCTCTCTCTCTCTCTCTCTCTCTCTCTCTCTCACACACACACACACACAG
>NW_007032880.1:0-712 GCF_000164805.1 Carlito syrichta | reverse complement strand
TAGTTGAGTCAGATGGCTAGCCAGCTGGCTAGCTGGTGAAACTAACTAGTTAATCAGCTGGCTAGCACGTTGGCTATCTAGGTAGCAAGCTAGTTATGTCAGCTGGCATTCCAGCTGGCTAGCTTGGTAGCTAGCTAGTTGAGTCAGCTAGCTAGCCATCTGGCTAGCTGGTAAAATAAGCAAGTTAATTCAGCTGGCCAGCCATCTGGCTAGATAGTTAAGTCCGCTAGTTAATTCAGCTGGCTAGCCAGCTGGCTAGCTGGTTAAATCAGCTAGTTAAGTCAACTGGCCATCCAGCTTTCTAGCTAAGTGGCTAGCTAGTAAAGTTATCTAATTAAGTCAGCTGGCTAGCTAGTTAGCTAGCTAGTTAAGTCAGCTAGTTGTCAGTTGCCTAGCTAGTTAAGACAGTCAGTTAAGTCAGCTGGCTAGCCACTTTCCTGACATGTTATCTACCTATTTAATATAGCTGTCTATCCAGCTGGCTAGCTAGCTGCCACCTAGTTAAGTCAGTTTGCTGGCCAGCAGGTTAACTAGGTAGTTATTTGTTAAGTCAGCTTGCAAGCCAGCAGGCTATGTAGGTAGGTAGCTATATAAGTCAGCTGTCTATACTTTAGGCTATCTAGTTATGTCAGCTAGTTAAGTCAACTGACTATCCAGCTCTCTAGCTAGGTAGATCGCTAGATAGCTAGGTAGATAGCGAGTCAGTTGGATG
>NW_007032879.1:0-678 GCF_000164805.1 Carlito syrichta | reverse complement strand
CAAACAATTCTATATAAATGTAGCGTTATACATTTATGCCCATAAATAAGCATTCTCTAGAAAAAAATCTGGAATTGGAATTTCTGGGTGAAAGTATGTTCACTTAGAATTGCAACAAATGCTGCCAAAATGCCCTCTATAAAGACTCTACTGATTTATACTTTCATCTACCATGATGACTGTTTTCATTTTCTTACAATTCCATTCAATCCTGAACTTTCTATCTTTCTTTTTCTTTCTTTCTTTTTCTTTCTTTTCTTTCTTTCTTTCTTTCTTTCTTTCTTTCTTTCTTTCTTTCTTTCTTTCTTTCTTTCTTTCTTTCTTTCTTTCTTTCTTTCTTTCTTTCTTTCTTTCTTTCTTTCTTTCTTTCTTTCTTTCTTTCTTTCTTTCTTTCTTTCTTTCCTTTTTTTTTTTATGAGTTGGAGTCTCACTCTGTTGCCCAGGCTGGAGTGCAGTGGCACACTCATGGCTACCGCAGCCTCGACATTCCGGGCTCAAGCGATCCTTCCGCCTTAGCCTTCCAAGTAGCCAAAACTACAGGCATGTGCTACCACGCCCAACTAATTTTTGGATTAATTGTAGAGACGAGGTCTCACCATGTTGCCCAGGCTGGTCTTGAACCCGTGGGCTCAGGCAGTCCTCTCGCCTCAGCCTCCCAAAGTGCTGGGATTATAGGCT
>NW_007032878.1:0-652 GCF_000164805.1 Carlito syrichta | reverse complement strand
AATTTCAGTCCTTTTAAATTTGTTTATGCTTGATTTATGGCCAAGTATGTGGTCAATCTTAGAGTATGTTCCATGCATTGATGAGTAGAATGTGTATTCTGTGATCTTTGGATGGAGGGTTCTGTAGGTATCAATTAAGTCCATTTGATCAAGAGTCACATTGAGGTTTTGGATCTCATTACTGATTTTTTGTCCTGATGATCTGACTAGGGTTGTGAGTGGGGTATTAAAGTCCCCAGCTATGATGATATTGGAGTTGATATCTTTTTTTAGTTTACCTAGGAGTTGCTTTATGAAAGTTGATCCTCCTATGTTCAGTGCATATATGTTTTGGATGGATATTTCTTGTTTATGGATTGAACCTTTTATCATTATGTAATGGCCTTCTGTATCTTTTTTAATTTTTGATAGCTTAAAGGCTATTTTGTCTGAGATTAAGATCGTGACTCCTCCTTTCTTTTGTGTTCCATTTGCCTGATGATTAGTTCCCCATCCTCTTACTTTGAGTCTGTGAGTGTCCTTTCTAGTGAGGTGAGTCTCTTGAAAGCAATAGATTGCTGACTGATGATATTTTATCCATTTTTTCATTCTATGTCTTTTCAGTGGTGCATTTAGTCCGTTCACATTCAAACTAACTATTGAAATGTGAGAG
>NW_007032877.1:0-712 GCF_000164805.1 Carlito syrichta | reverse complement strand
AGGACTTTTTTGTAGGTAGTTTCTTATACCTAGTCGATTCCTTGATTGTTATTGGTCTATTAGGGTCTCAATTTCTTCTTGTTCCAACCTAGGTAGGTTGTGTGATGTCAGAAAGTCCTCCATTTCCTTGAGGTTTTTAAGTTTGCTTCCATACAAGTGTACATAGTAGTCTCTAATGATCTTTTGTATTTCTTCAGGATCAGATGTGACTTCATCTTTTGTGTTTCTGATTGTGTTTATTTGGGCTTTCTCTCTTTTTTTTTTTGTCAGTCTAGCTAAGGGATCATCTATCTTGCTTATCCTTTCGAAGAACCAGCTTTTTGTTTCATTGACTTTTTTGTATTACCTTTTTGTCTTCTATGTCCTGGATTTGTGCTTTTATTTTGGTGATCTGGATTCCTCTGCTGAAATTAGGGTTTTGGTGGTCTTGTTTTTCCAGCTTTCTTAGGTGGCTTGTTAGGCTATTAATTTGTGATCCTTACATTTTCTTCATGTGCGTTTGTAGGGATATAAATTCCCCTCTTACTACAGCTTTCATAGCATCCCAGAGATTTTGGTAAGATTGTTTCTTCATTTTCATTTGTTTCCAGGTACATTTTAATCTCTGTTTTGATTTCATTGTTGACCCAGGAATTGTTTAGCATCATGCTGTTTAGTGTTCATGTCTTTGTGAGTTTTGGGGGGACCTTGTTGGTATTAATGTTTATTTTTA
>NW_007032876.1:0-706 GCF_000164805.1 Carlito syrichta | reverse complement strand
GATTTACAAAAACTCTGGCACATCAGGTGGTCAGAGAGAATTTATAAAACAAAACAAAAGTATGTGGAAAACCAAAACAGATACAGAAACATTTAGATTAGTTACAGCTCAGCATTTGTCTTATTTAAACAGTTTAAACAGTTGGCCACCTGTGAGTGGTTCACAGGCTTCAATGACTAGGATGGGCTTCAATGCTTGGGACTGGCCGAGACTCAGTTATTGCTACATAAATATTCTCTTAAATTAGGTTTTTAGTTTGTTTACCTACTAAGTTAGGTTGTGGTTGGTATATAATGACCCAAGTATCCAATTACAGAGGATTTCTTAGGCTAGATTTTTAGTTTGATTTAATCATACATTATTGATTGTGGAGTGGCACTTTTGTAAAGAGTAAATTGACAAACTTTATATGCATTTCCATAACAAAAGAAAAATACTCCTTTAGCTCTGGGAAGTATGGCAGTTTCTAAATTGGAAGGGCATTATTTACATCTGAACTGTTAATTCTTATATTGATTTAAGGTATTATTAAAAATATAATTATTTTTTACTATGCCATAAGAAGAAAACAAATAACAGACATTTAAAACACTTAGGTAAGTCTTTTTCAAATGATAAGCAGTTATGTATGCATAAACTTTCTCATAAAACCTACCTTCTTGTACCCATTTACACTTTCAAAACTAATTATAACCCATTGTCATTT
>NW_007032875.1:0-604 GCF_000164805.1 Carlito syrichta | reverse complement strand
AAACAATCATATTTGTCTTTATGTTGAGTTTGATAGTGTCGGCGCAAATTGTATTCTTTGAACACAGACACTATATTCTGGCATATCAAACACACAGCTCTTTCCTTGTACTGCATGAAAAAGTAATCATAAGTCCACTGTTCCTTGAATATTCTATACTCCGAGTCAATTTTTCTCTTTCTTGACATCATTGTTTCCTAGGGATTCCAAATTGCTATTAGTAAAATACATACATACATATATATATATATGTGTGTGTATATATATATATATATGTGTGTGTGTGTGTGTGTGTGTGTGTGTATATACAGTGCTACAAAAACAATATACCAGCAATAACTTTGCCTACACAGAGACATACAGACTGCACTGCCCATCAATGCAGTCTGATCAGTATCCATCAATGTAGCCTTACCAGTTCACATCATTTCAGCCTCACCAGTGCCCATGTTGGTGGAACTCCGCTTTTACCTCAGGCTCACACTAGTGCGGTGCGGGAACCAGCATGATTACAGAGCCTGTTCCTCTACCACCTTTCCAGTTCACACTACCCTGTTCGAACCGCACTGCGATCTGTGAACTCGCACAGGAATCTGACTGCATG
>NW_007032874.1:0-846 GCF_000164805.1 Carlito syrichta | reverse complement strand
CACCATGCTAGATCTGATGACTTGCAGTGATGTGTCTAAGAATCTCCCAGGAGTGCTACCAACAGAGGGAAATGGGTTTTTTGTTTGTTTGTTTGTTTCCCCCTTACAAATAGTAATGGGTTAAGTCACAGTGCAGTCCCACAGCATGGGACTCAAATGACCAGGAAAAACTTGCTTTGCCTTTCCTTGCCTCCGGCACCCACAATTCACACTTCTGTTTGATAAAGCCCTGTAACTTGTCAACTATGATGATTCACTGTTTCATGCTAAACTCATTTGTTGCTGATCACTATTAAGGTGGTAAAGTTTAAACATGTTTATTACATTCTAAATTGTACTGTCATCCTAGTTTCTACAGGTTTCCTATTGGATTCAATATTAAGAGTAATCTTAATGTTTTCACTTATGGCAAATCTAAACGGATTTCAGATCTATAATTTCAATTCTCACGTCAGTCACTAAAAATATTCATTCGCCTTCCTTCTACATTCTGCTCATCCTGTTGGTATTTTGAGAAAATAATCATGGATTCAATTTTCTGGTTCCTCATTCAAATTTGGAGAAACGAAATTTTTTTTTTTTTTGAGTTGGAGTCTCACTCTGTCGGCCAGACTGGAGTGCAGTGGCCGCTCCCGGCCACCGCAGCCTCGGCCTGCTGGGCTCCGGCGATCCTTCCGCCTCAGGCTTCCGAGTAGCCGGAATTACAGGCATGTGCCACCATGCCCGGCTGATTTTTTGATTTATTGTAGAGATGAGGTCTCGCTGCCCAGGCGGGTCTCGAACCCGCGGGCTCAGGCCATCCACTCACCTCAGCCTCCCAAAGGCGCGGGATTACAGGCTGAGCCA
>NW_007032873.1:0-720 GCF_000164805.1 Carlito syrichta | reverse complement strand
CATATATATTCCTTCTCAGTATTTGCCAAACAATGCTGCTAGGAAATTAAAGCAGTATTTTTCTAGATATTCATTTGAAGTTGAGAATTCAAAATATCTTGGTAAGCACATTAAGATTTGCTTCTTCCACAGTTAAATTTTCTATGATGATTTAGTTATTACTGCTATGTACCTCTCTATGTCAGGCATTGCTACTACATGTTTTGCACATACATTACAATATGGGCTATTTATTACCCATGAAAACCCTGCAAAGTAGGGTTTACTAATCCATTGTACAGAGAGATGTTTGGTAAAGATCCACACTTTATTCATGCTCTAGTTTGATATACTACCTTCTGTAAAACCCCACTTCCTTCCCAGGAACCTAGGTTATTTTTCTTTAAAAACTTTTCTGGGTTATAGGCTCATTGATACCTTGATTTCTGGTATAAAACTTGGGCCTAAAACACATTTTCTCATAAAGTCAGCCCTTTGTAGCTTCTTTCTCCCACTGATTATTACTAAATAATATGGACAAAATACCCCCTCCAAACCGTCCCCTTCCAAAAAAAAATCCAGAAAATTACTCTGCAGAGTATGTAAAACAGCAATCATCAAATGGAAGAGGTAAGTCAAAACTTGTAGAGCCATGTGATGAGTTGCTTTGGGTTTTATTTTCTTTCTTTCTCTCTTATCTTCAAACTGAGGGCAAGCCAAACCGAGAACCTTATAATGATT
>NW_007032872.1:0-777 GCF_000164805.1 Carlito syrichta | reverse complement strand
TGAGACAAAATTTATTTAAGGGGAAGGGACCCAGCTCCTCCCCAAGGTCCAGGGCCGGCTGGGCAGAGTTCCAGAAAGCAAGGTGATTAGGCAGGTTTTCAAACACTCGGTCATTGCTGTTCGCACCTCCCTGCAAAAGCCAGCTCTTCTTCCATGCAACTGACCTTACAGGCTCCTGAAGGCACGGCCTCATTCATTCATTCACTCATTCACCCTCTTACTCCACAAGCGTTTATCAAGGTCTCGCGGTGTGTCAGCTCTGGGGCCATAGAGATGAATGATGCTCACAGCCCTGTTGTCAAGGAACCCACTTTCTGGGAAGGGGGGGGGGAAGCAAGCAAATAAAAGTGCCACCAAGTTTGGTGCGAGAGAGGAATGGGCAGTTTCGAGGAGGGAAGGTGCCCCTGGGGTCCCAGAAGAGTCAAAGTTGGACCCCCAAGGCCTGTGGCACAAACCCGAAGGCCACGCCAGGGAACCAGCAGCAGCTCAGGTGGGGTGGGGGCAGGATGTTCGAGAAGAGGAATGACTGAGCTTGGTGAGTCAAATCACGAGGCTGTGCCTGCCTTGCTAAGCAGTTGAGGTTTTATTCTGAGGCAGCAGGGAGCCAAAACAAGTTTTTAAGACAGAAAGAAACACTGTCCAGTGCACAGTGTGTGCATTTTAGAGAGCTCCATGGGAGGCAGAGGAGGGGACTTAGAAGGGGTGGTGAGTTGGGGTTCATGGTGCCTGGCCCATGGTGTGTGCTGCCATCCTGGGGAGAGACAGGAGGGGAGGCAC
>NW_007032871.1:0-602 GCF_000164805.1 Carlito syrichta | reverse complement strand
TGCCGGCGCTCCTGCAGGTCCCGGTGCCCGTCCGACTGCTGCGCCAGCTGCAACACGTACAGTCGCGCGTCGAAGCCGCCGGACTCCAGCTGCCGCCAGAGGCGGCTCGCCCCGCTGTCCCACATCGTCATCGCCGTGTCTGCGCGCGCCTCCTGTCGCCACTGTCGCTGTCGCTGCCGCGGCCGCCGAGACCCGCCCGAGTCTGGCTGAGCTCCGGGGCTCGGGAAGCAGCACGCGAGAGAGGCGAGTACGACTGCGTATTTCCTTTCTTGAGATACGTAATGAAAGGGCATCATTTAAAAAGTTAGTCTTGGAGACGGGGCAAGATGGCGACGGCATAGGTGAACTTGTGAGATTCTCTGAACGGACCAAGACTGCAAACTGCTGAATAGACAGACTGTAAAACAGAGGGAAAAGTGAACAAAACCAGAAGACCCTCATAAGGAAGAACAGGTCATTGCAGAAGAGAAATAAAAGCAACCCCACCTTCCCTCAAAAACAGAATTGAAGAGGGGGAGGGAAAGGGGTAAAGGGAGAAAAATCTACAGAAATGAAGAAAAACCAAAAGAAGAGTATGGGTCTCTCCCAGACGCCTGGGAGAG
>NW_007032870.1:0-711 GCF_000164805.1 Carlito syrichta | reverse complement strand
CGTGAGTGATGATATGGAAGGAAAAGAAAGAGCAAAATAATAATCTCTAGAAACAAACTATGATTTATTGCCCATGAACCAGAGCATGGTGTCTGGCTTGGTAGATTTGAGCTTGGCAGGGACTTGCGCGGTGATGGTGAAATGGTGGAGGACACGAGGAGCTTGGAGAGAATCCATTTTCTGGCTTTCATTTCTACCTTGGATTTAGCACCAAATGTATTTTCTCACCAGCAAAATCCAACAGATGGGGAAAATACTCAGACCTGGGCCTGACATGGCTTATGGCATCCTGTGGATGGCAGGGAGGAAGGGAAGATAAAGTATTTGCTACCACAGCCATTTGCGTCTGAGAGGAGCAGACAACATAAATCTTGTCTGTGAGCAAGGCCCTGAAATAGAGTGAGAAATTGCTGCAAAATGAATATTCAGTCAGGAATGTCGGTGGCCTGGTTTTCTTTTCTTTTTTCTTTTTTTTTTAGAGATGAGGTCTCACCAAGTTGCCCTGGCAGGTCTCGAACCCCTGGGCTCAGGCAATCCTCTCACCTCCACCTCCTGAACTGTTGGGATTACAGATGTGAGCCACCATGCCCAGTCAGTGGCCTGGTTTTCTTAGGAGGTGAGCTTGTATATGGATCTGATTTGTTTTAGGACAAGCCCAGTAATCCTGCTCTGAGATCTGGGGCTCCTTCTCTTTTCCTGTCCATTTTCCTT
>NW_007032869.1:0-694 GCF_000164805.1 Carlito syrichta | reverse complement strand
AAATCACAACTGACCCCGAAGAAATACAAAAGATTATCAGCTCCTCCTTGTAAGTTTTGTAGAATTCTGCTGGAAAACCATCTGATCCAGGGCTGTGTGTGTGTGTGTGTGTGTGTGTGTGTGTGTGTGTGTGTTTGTGTAGTTTTCTTATGACAAAGTCAAGTTCCTGGATTGTTACTGGTCTATTTAGGGTCTCAATGTCTTCTTGTTTCAACCTTGGGAGGTTGTATGCTGTCAGAAAGTCCTCCATTTCACTTAGGTTTTTGGATTTGTTTCCGTACAAGTGTACATAGTAATCTCTGATAATCTTTTGTATTTCCTCGGGGTCAGCTGTGATTTCATCTTTTGCCTTTCTGATTGTGTTTATTTGGGCTTTTTCTCTCTTTTTCTTGGTCAGCCTTTCTAAGGGTCCATCAATCCTGTTTATCCTTTGAAAAAACCAGCTTTTTGTTTTGTTGATTTTTTCTATGATATTTTTGTCTTCTATGTCCCATATTTGGGCTTTTATTTGGTAATCTGGATTCTTCTACTGAAGTGAGGATTTTGGTGGTCTTGTTTTTCTAGCTCCCTTAGGTGACTTGTTAGATTGTCAACTTGTCATCTTACCATTTTCTTTATATGTGTTTATAGAGATATGAATTCCCTTTTAAGTGCTGTTTTCATGGCATCCCAGAGGTTTTGGTAAGATATTTCG
>NW_007032868.1:0-313 GCF_000164805.1 Carlito syrichta | reverse complement strand
TCAGCCTGTAATCCCGCGTCTTTGGGAGTCTGAGGTGAGTGGACTGCCTGAGCCCGCGGGTTCGAGACCTGCCTGGACAGCACGACCTCATCTCTACAATAAATCAAAAAATCAGCCGGGCGTGGTGGCGCATGCCTATAATTCTGGCTACTTGGAAGGCTGAGGCGGAAGGATCGCCAGAGCCCAGCAGGTCGAGGCTGCGGTGGCCTGGAGCGGCCACTGCACTCCAGTCTGGGCGACAGAGTGAGACTCCAAATCAAAAAAAAAAAAAGAAAGTTGATGGTCTATATGATGGTCTGAGGAGGGGAGCCTA
>NW_007032867.1:0-420 GCF_000164805.1 Carlito syrichta | reverse complement strand
TTGAGAGTGACCTGGACAAACTAGTGAGGAAAGATAAGAAAGAAAGAAAGAAAGAAAGAATGAAAGAAAGAAAGAAAGAAAGAAAGAAAAGGGGGGAAAAGCAAGCAAGAAAGAAATCCATTCTCCTACAAACCTTCTGCCCTCAGTCCTTGAGCCCCCAACCCCTATATGTGAGTGTCCCCCAAGCTTGGAACCTTGAAGACCCAACCTCTGGTGCTCAGCCTTGTCATCCCAGTGCTTTGGGAGGCATAGGCCACCAGCTGTCACAAGCCCCTGGGCTGAGACCTACCTGGGCACATCGGTGAGACTCATCTCTACCCTCCATCCCAAATGACCAGGGGTGGTGTGTGCCTGTCATTCTGGCTCCTCAGATGCCTGGGGAAAGGATCACTGGATCCCGGCAGACTGAGGCTGTGATGA
>NW_007032866.1:0-732 GCF_000164805.1 Carlito syrichta | reverse complement strand
TGCATGTGGAGGTGATGTTTTGGCTTTTCCATGGTGAGCAATGGTTGCTGGGATGGGCAGGGTGCCTCAGTGTCTGCAGGGGCATGTGTGATAGCTGTGAAAACAGCCTCATCAGGCTAGACCAGGAGTGGTGCTGATGGAATGTGGGGTGGGCTGGGTGCTCTCAGGTGTTTCCTCTGTACTGGTGCCCTGGCCCAGAAGGCTGAGACCCACTCGCTTCCTGTGACCCTTTCGGACTCTCCCATGACCCCCACCAGCCCCAAAGACCCCTTGCTCTCCTTTCGTCACTTGTGGGATGTGAAGGGTTTACCTGTGCAGTGAAGACAGTTTCTGCAGGACTGTCCTCCTTGCCGGTCCTAGTCTGTCATGGCTACCATAGCAAAATGCCCTAAACCTGACAAAGGAAGTCGATGTAAGGAGAGCACTAAACAGCAACAAAGTACCATCAACCAGGAACTTAGAAACAACAGAACTGTCTCTCTCTCAGTCCTAGAGGCTGAAGTCCAAGATCACCACACTGGTGGTGCCACATCTGGTGATGACACCCTTTTAGTTTGCAGATGGCAGTGTCTTTCACTGTGTCCAGCTGTGGAGGGAGGGGTGAGGGATGAGGGAGCTTTCTGCATTTCGTTGTACAGGGCACCAGCCCCATTCTTGAGGGCTCCACCCTCATGCCCAGATCTCCTCCCAAAGGCCCCAACTCCAGAGACCATCTCCTTGAGGGTGAGGATT
>NW_007032865.1:0-809 GCF_000164805.1 Carlito syrichta | reverse complement strand
CTGCCTGGGCAACTTGGCGGAGACCTCATCTCTACAATAAATCACAAATTAGCTGGGTGTGGTAGCGCGCGCCTGCAGTTCCAACTACTTGGAAGCTGAGGCGGAAGGATCGCCGGAGCCCAGCGGGTCAAGGCTGCGGTGGCCAGGAGCGGCCACTGCACTCCAATCTGGGTGACAGAGTGAGACTCCAACACAAAAAAATAAAAGATATCAGTTTTCTCCACATTGTTTATAGATTCAGTGAAATCTCAGTCATTTGCCAGTGTGTGTGTGTGTGTGTGTGTGTGTGTGTGTGTGTGTGTGTGTGTTGAGGTGATGATGCAGTGTGTATGTGTGCGTGTGTGTGTCACATGCAAAATGGTAAGCCGAATTTAAAATGTTTGCAGGAATGTAAAATCTAAGAATATCCAAGACATTCTTAAAAATAAAAATAATTTTGGAGTCTTATAAATCTAAAGTAATTGAAATTACTGTCATATGATTGTAAACTTAGATGAAAATTAAATAAATAGAAAAGAGAGCATAGAAACAGATCCACACATATAGAAACATTAATTAAAAATTTGGTAGCAGAGAATAAGAAATTTTTTTAAAAAAGTGGTATTTGGAAATGTACATACATGGAAGAGAATAAAATTGGAGCCAAGCTTAGTATCATGAATAAAATAAAATCTTTGAGTTGAATTGTAGACATAAATGTGATACTATCTTATTGGAATTAGGGTACAGCAAAGTTGAAGGACACAAAGTACAGTCTCCTTGAAAAACATTTGGTAAATTTGGCAACATTGAAAGAAGTTTATCGAACA
>NW_007032864.1:0-645 GCF_000164805.1 Carlito syrichta | reverse complement strand
AAATGAGGCAGGCAGTGTGCACTTTGATTCCAAGGTTTGATCCATATACTGCCTAAGAGGCACATCTATGTCATCAGCATGTATTGTCATTAAGAGTGAAGTCGAATTTTTGTTAGCTTGTATATATTATTTTTCAAATGACTACTTAGTTGTTAGAACATTGCCTTACTTTCTAGTTGCTATTCTGTGAAATCACCACAGTCTTGATGCTTAAAGCAAACAATGTATTCTCACAGTCTGGAGCCCAGATCAGAATCAAGAGGACAAAACTAAGCCATTGAGGGGGCTATACCCCCTTTCCAGGCACTTGGGGCATTTTGGTCCTGCTTCTGGTGACTTTCAGCGTTCTTTGGCTTGTGACTGCATCCCTTAAATCTTTGCCTCTGTTGTCACTTTGTCTTTCACTCCTTTTGTTTGTATTAAATTTCCATCTGTCTTCATTTTATTGGGACACATATGGTTGCAGTTAGGGCTCACCCTAATAGTACAAAATAATCTCCTCATCTCAAGATCTTTAATCACATCCAAAGACCCATTTTCTGAATATGATAATGTTTACCAGTTCCAGAGGTTAGGACCTCTTCTCTTTCGGTGAGCATCATTTAGTCTACTGCAAGCACAAATATGTGCTAAATTGCTGGCCCT
>NW_007032863.1:0-788 GCF_000164805.1 Carlito syrichta | reverse complement strand
CCCTCAAGTCTTTGTGCTCTTGGTATTCAGTGATGGGTAAGATTCCAGCCGCATAGTATGAACATAAGACAGGCATTCCCCGCGGGGAAGGGGAACGGGCCAATGACGGGTAACAACTATGGTGAGGCGAGAACAACCTAAGACAGAAGCCAAGATGTTTTGGTGGTTTGTTTTAATAAAAAAGGGGGAAATGTTGGGAGCCAACATCTATAGCTACATGGCTGAGGCCTGTAAAGGCCATCTGGAAGATCACCTCTGACATAGGATATCAGTTATACCTATAATATTGGTGTGTGATTAGTGACCAGTGTGCATACATGGCAGTAAAACTTATAAGTAAATCTCAATACACCTGATGGAAAGTGCATAGCAGAATTATTTCTCTCTGTCTTTCTAAGTTTTACTTCTTTCTAGATATTTTTTAACTTCTATTTCCTGGTAGACTGGGTAGTCAGCTCTTGTTCCTGAAAAGTGTTTCCCCTAGGGCTAAGATCAGAAACTAAATTATCATGATAGTTTTGTCGCCCTGCCCCTAGCCAGGCAGAACATTTTCTTTTGTTTTGTTAATTACCGAAACTGTCTGCTTCAGCCCATGGCCGCCATCTTGGCAGCCTTGCATTTCCTTGTTCAAGAGTGTGACAGCTACTATTTGATTTTTAGAGTAGACTTGTTAGGATAAAATATATACATATACACTCATAACTGCGTAAATCTATGCTTGCTGTTTTGTTTCCTTTTGCTACATTATTCAAGTGTAATAGTTACTATATGATTTATAAAAGAATTAA
>NW_007032862.1:0-502 GCF_000164805.1 Carlito syrichta | reverse complement strand
AGCTGTAAAAATTGACCTTCCATATGACCCTGCAATTCCCCTACTGGGAATATACCCTGAAGAACACAAATCACTCTATAAAAAAGATACCTGCACACGTATGTTTATCGCAGCATTGTTCACAATAGCAAGAACCTGGAAACAACCATGCTGCCCATCAAAAGAGGACTGGATTAAAAAAATGTGGTACATATACACGATGGAATACTACGCAGCCATAAAAAAGAACAAAATCATGAATTTCGCTGCAACCTGGATGGAACTAGAGTCTATAATACTGAGTGACCTCTCACAAAAACAAAAATCCGAATATCACATGTTCTCACTCATATAATGGACCTTGAACATCCAATGGAATACTATGAGAAAATGACGGATGGTACTGGGAAACTATGGGGGGGAGGGGGATGGGATTAACAGTAGCAAATATCTGTCGGGGGATGGGAAAACACTTTTTATTTACAGGGTGCCTGAATGAAACATCATTGTACACCTAACCCTT
>NW_007032861.1:0-609 GCF_000164805.1 Carlito syrichta | reverse complement strand
TGGTACATATACACGAGGAATATACGCAGCCATAAAAAAGAACAAAATCATGAATTTCGCTGCAACCTGGATGGAACTAGAGTTTATAATACTGAGTGACCTCTCACAAAAACAAAAATCCCAATATCACATGTTCTCACTCATATAATGGACCTTGAACATCCAATGCAATACTATAAGAAAATGACTGATGGTACTGGGAAACTATGGGGGGGAGGGGGATGGCATTAACAGTAGCAAATATCTGTCGGGGGATGGGAAAACACTTCTTATCTACAGGGTGCTTGAATGCAACGTCATTGTACACCTAATCCTTAACTGTACCCCACAAAACCATAATAAAAAATACTGATTAATGAAAAAGAAAAAAAAATGGCACACCACAAAGCTCTTGAAGTGAACAAAATAATCAGTTGGGGATTAGGAACAGAACGATCTTCTCTCATCAGTATTAAAAAAAAATGTTACAATTTCTGTTGTACTACTGCTGTTACTCAGAAGAAAGAGAAGAATAGGCAAGACTGGTGAATTACAGCAGACAACTGATCCAAAGATTTCTTACCAGTAAGATTTAAAATTTGCTACAGTGACAAAAGTGTAGGCTATGAC
>NW_007032860.1:0-863 GCF_000164805.1 Carlito syrichta | reverse complement strand
TGAATGACCAGTGCATTATCAATAAGAAGTAATATTTAAAATAATTTTTTTTTGAACTGTAGATATGAACAATGAGTTAAAAATATTCAGCAAATCCAGCTGCAAACTAAGGTGCTGTCATCCAGGCTGGATGCATTTTTTCTCTCTTCCTTCCTTCCTTCTTTCAATTTTTAAATGGTGCTGCAATTATTTGGAATAGTTAATCAACTTTGGTTTCAACTTCAGGTCACCAGTTTCATCAGCTCATAAGAAGAAAGTCCATCTGCCCTTGAATTCTTTCTACTCTACAGCTGTGAATGTCCTAGATGGAATCTTCTTCCAACAGAAGATTTTTTTTTAATCTGCATTGAAAATCTTTTGCTTAGTGTATCCACTTTCATTAATGACCTTAGCTAAATCATCTGTGTAACTTGCTTTCGCTTCTCCATCAGTACTTCCTGCTTCACCTTACATGTCTATGTATGTGGTTTCTTTCCTTATGCTTCATGAATCACTCTGCTAGCTTCAAACTTTGCTTCTATAGATTCATCACTTCTCTCACCCTTCATAGAACCAAAGAAAGTTAGGGTCTTGCTGTGGATTAGCCTTTGGCTTAAGAAAATGTAGCTAGTTTGATCTTCTATCCAGATCACTAAAACTTTCTCGATGTGAGCAATAAGGCTATTTTGCTTTCTTATTATTCATAAGTTCATTGGAGTAACACTTTTAGCTTTCTTCAGAATTCTTTTTTATTCACAGTTCGGCCGACTGTTTGATGCAAGAGGCATAGCTTTTGGCCTATCTCAGCTTTTGGCCTGTCTTTCTCACAAGGCTGAATCATTCGTAGCTTTTGATTTAAAGTTAGTGACATATGACTCTTCCTT
>NW_007032859.1:0-549 GCF_000164805.1 Carlito syrichta | reverse complement strand
TCAAGGGCCAAAAAAAACCCCAATGGGGACACAAAGACAGGGCCTTTCCGGGCTGTCCCAGGGATCCAGGGCCTTCCTGGGACACCACCCGGATGGGGTTACATGCTCCAAATGACACAAGGACGAGGAGGCCCCACTCGGTGCTTTTCGAAGTGCCTCCACATCTGCTGCCCCGGTTGCCACGGAAGGCGGCAGGGCCAAGGAGAGAAAGCGGCCAAGGTCACCAACCGGAAATGGCGGAAATGGATTCATGCAAGATTTCCCTTAAATCCAGGCCAGGGCTCTTTATCACAGACAAACAAGAATCCTCTGTAACTTCATTTTCTAAATGACAGAATCACACCCGGCATGCTGGTTGCAAACAAGGGCGGCGTTACAGAACCGCATGATCCGACGTGAGAAGCCGGCCATCCCGCTCCCAGCGGGGCAGGGGTTGGGCAATCCTCCGGGGTGGGCTTCCAGACTTCTCTCCACGTCGCCGGAGATCGGATCGGCCCGCGACCGGAACGCCGGGCCGGAAGGAACAGGGCCGGGCCCCGCGCCGCGCTC
>NW_007032858.1:0-728 GCF_000164805.1 Carlito syrichta | reverse complement strand
ATCATAATGAAACTAAATGAAATGAGGAGGAAATCACTTAAATATTAAAAACAAAAGCATCTCTTGTGAATAGGGACCAGGTAAAAAACAGCTAACAACACTTGGATAATTTTAGGAGAATGCAATTTAATTAAATCATACAAAACTATTGACATGATGTAGACAAAGCACATTACAAAAAATCCACAGTCTTAATTCTTCTGGCAACTACAAGTGATAAATATAAATAGCTCTGAAATTCAACTCAAGATGAAAGAAAAATACTGGTACTCAAAACCAAATTTAAAAGATAGGAATGAATGAATAAAGACTGAGAAAAAATTTAATGAAAATATCAGGAAAATTTTTAAATAAATCTTACAATTGGAAGTAAATAAAACATTTAACTCATAGGATATAGTGTGGAAAGAATGAAAAACTATATACAATTATAAATGACAAGTAAAAAATAACCATTTTAAGTGAAATTAAAATAAATATTAAATAACATTTCTTCAACTGATTTATTTAAAACAGATTGATAAAAGTGGCAAAAGTATAATAGTAAAGAGGATGCCGACTGACTATAAAAGAACAGCATGAAAAAATTTTAGAGGCGATAGAATTTTTCTCCATCATGATTCTGGTGATAGACACGTGAATATATACATTTGTCAGAACTCATGGAAATGTAATACCACAGCGAATTGTACCATGATATAAAATTCTAAGAAAACTCAACCAGAATG
>NW_007032857.1:5221-6783 GCF_000164805.1 Carlito syrichta | reverse complement strand
CTTTTCTATGTGTGGGCTATACTTAAATATAACAACAACAAAAACACTCCTGCATTGAAAAAACCTTTTTTAAAGTCTCTTCAAATCCAATTAGGAAGAGCTCTGACAGAAATACTCTTTCTTGTTATGTGGTTTGGAATCAATGAGTCCATGGCTGGAAATAATGGTACCATGCCATGATTTTCTATAAGGTCCTGTAAGAGAATCACTTAGCCTGAGCTGAAAAATGTCTAAAGAGTGAGAAGGCTCACTTCACACCTCCAGGTCCCTGCAGACAGCTTTGTTACAATAGTTCTTGCTCATCTGAAGCCTCTGTAAATGGCTCCATTATCATACTCTCTCACACATCACTGTCTTTTCAGTTCTCTGTCAGCCAGCAATCTACATGGCCTTGTATTAAATGATATAAAGGCCCTGTCCACTCAGCCCCTCCCCCAAAAAAGTAAACACCAGTCTACCTGGAAGGCAAATCCCCAGCCAAAAGAAGGGCACTTTATCAAACTTAATGATATCATCGAGATCACCCCCATACCCTATTAAAAAGAGGGCAAACGACATGAACAGACATCTCTCAAAAGAAGATCTACAGATGGCCAACAAACATGAAAAAGTGTTCACCATCACTCATCACCAGGGATATGCAAATTAAAACCACAATGAAATACCACCTCACATCAGTCAGAATGGCCATGATTAAAAACTCAAAAAATAGATGCCAACATGGATGCGGAGAAAAGGGAATACTAACACTGTTGGTGGAAGTGTAAGTTCGTACAACCTCTACAGAACGTGATATGAAGCTTCTCAAAGAACTAAAAGTAGATCTACCATGAGATCCCACTATTAGGTATCAACCCAATGGGACAAAGGTTGTAACATAACAAAGACACCTATGCGCATGTGTTCACTGCAGCACAGTTCACCATTGCAAAGATGTGAAATCGATTGACATGCCCTTCAACCGTTAAGTGGATAATGAATATGTGGTGTATATATACACCATGGAATACTATACAGCCATGAAAGAGAATGAAATTGCGTCCTTTGCAGCAACATAGATGGAGCTGAAGACCATCATCCTAAGTAAACTGACTCAGAAACAGAAAGCCAAACATGTGGGAGCTAAATAGTCACAAGGATGGAAATAAAAGGCACTGCAGACACTAATAAGGGGGAAGGGACCTAAGGTTCAGCAACTACCTGCAGGGTACAATGTTCACTATCTGGGAAATGGGCTGCCTGAGACCCAGTTCCCACCACTACACAATATGTCCATGTGACATGTACTCATGTATACTCCCCAAATCTAAAATTTTTAAATTGAATAGAAAAAAAAGATCACTCCATCTATTTGAATACATATCTGCTCATTAAGCAACTTTTAAAAATCTTTTTTTTTTTTGAGTTGGAGTCTCACTCGGTCGCCCAGACTGGAGTGCAGCGGTCGCTCCCGGCCACCGCAGCCTCGCCTGCTGGGCTCCGGCGATCCTTCCGCCTCAGCCTTCTGAGTAGCCGGAGTTACAGGCATGCGCTACCACACCCAGCTGATTTTTGCTTTATTG
>NW_007032857.1:2804-4655 GCF_000164805.1 Carlito syrichta | reverse complement strand
AGACTTTCATTTCTTGGCACATATGCCCAGAAGTAGAACGGCATGAAAATTCTGTTTAATTTCTTGAGGAATTGCCATATTTTTTTCCATAGTAGCTGTACCATTTTACACTCCCACCGACAATGTACAGAGCTCCAATTTCTCCTCATTTTTGACACTACTTGCTATTTTCTGATTTGTTTTGTTGTTGTTTGCTAGTATGGCATGATTTCACCATGATTTCTGATTTTTTAAAAACAGTCATCCTAGGTCAGGCATCGTGACTCAAGTCTATAATCTCAGCACCAGAGGCCACGAGTTCAAGATCAGCCTAGGCAACACAGTGACATTCTGTCTCTGTTCAATTTTTTTATATAAATAAGAAAAAACTAACAAACTTTCCTTTGATAACAACAGCAGTGACTACCATTAATTATGTGCTTCACATGCAGGAAGTTCCCAATCCTTTACAACCTGGAACACTCACAGTCAGTCCTTGAGGTTTAACTATGAGAACTCTGAGGCTATGAGAACTCTGAGGCTAGCAAGGCTGGTATCTTGCCAGCAGCCCACAGCTAGGAAGGGACAGGCCTGGGGTTTGAGCCCAAATATGACTAACTCCACACCCTGTGCTGTAACCACCTCACTGCACAGTCTTTCTTCTTACTATTAAGAGTAGTTTCTGGATACTCATTCGGGTGCTCAGGGATACCCTGAGCAAAAAAGTAACTGCTCCACCTACAATCACAGCAAATTAGCATTCTGGTTTGTGAACAACTCAGAGAGAATAGAGTACAATAAACTCCTCTAGGAGATGAGTTTACGTTTTCCCAAGAGCACCCACTACAAAGACTAACATTCACTGCTCAGTAAATACACATTTTTAAAAAGTAAATTGTGGTTATGAGTATTGATCCCACACCAATCTGTGTGACCAGAGGAAACAGAAAGTGGACATTCATTGTGTATGTTACAAATTAGTAATCAAGATAACTTGTGGTATTTTCCTTCTAATTTCTTGTGGCTCACATTTGCTTTGCTGTCTCTTTATCCCTCATTCACTCTCCCACTTTCTTACTCTCTTCCTCCCCCCACTCCCTCTCCTCGCATATCTTAGGCCCATCCATGGAACATGACTTTGTTTCACTGATTACTGTCAGATCCAAAATATATCCAGCTAGGAATGAATCACAGGCAAGAACAGGAACTATTGACCAGTCAGGGCCATACTATAAATGAGGATGGAAAAAGCTTCTGCTGAAGCATCCATGGAGGAGATGGATCCTGAAAGAATCTGAGTTCTAGTAGAAAGAAAGGAAGACAACAGTGCTGGGTGGACAGGCAATCAATAACATCCCTACATCTCCTGTACTTATGACCACAGTGAATGATTACTTCATCATTCCAGAAGTGGCAGGCTTCAGATGTGTAAAACCATGCCTGAAGGCAGAACTACAATCAACAGGTAGAAGCTATGGGAATAAAGGATTGTGACTTGAGAGAAAAAGCTTTCTTATACCTGCAGCTGTCCAAACATGAAATAAGCCGTATTGAGCAACCCCAGTAATATCTCAGCACGGTGCTCTCCAATATGACCTCCCTCACCTGGTGAGAATGACCAGGGCAGGCACTCATATTTGAGACCCAGTGTTCCAGGGAAAGCAACTATCTATTAAGGATTACATGGGGCCGGGCATGGTGGCCTCTGCCTATAATTCCAGCACTTTGGGAGGCAGACGCAAAAAGACTGCCTGAGCTCAAGCGTTCAAAACCAACCTGAGAAACATGGCGAGACCTCATCTCTACAATAAATCAAAAAATTAGCTGGGAATGGTGACTCATGCCTGTAGTTCCAGCTACTTGAAAAGTTGA
>NW_007032857.1:0-1786 GCF_000164805.1 Carlito syrichta | reverse complement strand
TTTTACTCTATGGGTTTTCAGTGGCTCGTCCACCTATTTAAAGCAGCCATTGAGTATTTCCCTGTCTCTTCATCTTCTGACTATCTCATAGTGCCTTACTTTGAAAGAGTCTAGGCAAGAAGTTTCCTGTGATGAAAAAAAGTTAGCTTCTCACTACAAGGCTCCAATGATTCCCCTCACTGCCACTGCACAATGCAGCATTTAGTATCAGGGCCAAGGACACTGGAAGCCGGCCTGTGGAGCCTTCCCACAGCCTCCCTAGAACCCATTGTGGTGAGGGGCAGACTGATCCTTCATGACCTTAGCCTGCCCTTTCTCATCTATGTATATCTATTATGCGTCCATTAAAAAAAAAAAACCCAACTCTGATGGAGCTGGTCAAGCCGGCCTCAAAAGGACTGTCCCAGAATGCATTTCCCCAACAATCTAGTGGAATGGGCCTGTCCACCAGATTTTGTTTTCATTTCTTTCTTTGTTTTTGTTTTGCATACAGATAGCTGTATGTATTTGCCCCTTCTTCTGGGGGTGGGATGGGAGGGAGTGGACTGCTCCCTGCAGAATTTCCACAAACTTATGCAGATTTGTACTCCTAATAATGTGACTGACTCCCAGCAGGCACTCAAGATAGGTTTGCTAAACTGGATACTAAACAATAGCGGAAGCTTCTTTAAGAAAACATTCTATTTACAACAGTGGGTGCATCAGCCCTCTGGAGCCAGGTCTGCTGACATCTATTTCCACACAAGCATCCTTCTGACCATCCTGGCTCCAAAGTGCCCTGCCCTCTGCAGTCATGCTGGCTTCATTCCATTGCTCCTTCTATGACTGCTTTAAAATCATACCCGTGATGCCTGTTCTTTTAAGAATAAAGATGTACAAAAGGAAAAAAAAAAACCAGCATGCACCCAGAAATAATCACTACCGAGACCTTAATATAAAATTTTTGATAAGCAGAGCTTATAAATAAGGCATTCCTATATATGAATATCTCATTTCAGAAATGGTATCATATTACCTACTTGTTTATGTTCAGCTTTTTAAAAACTTTTTTTAGCTGGGTTCGGTGGCTCAGCCTGTAATCCCACACTTTGGGAGGTTGAGGTGAGTGGATTGACTGAGCCCACGGGATCGAGACCTGCCTGGGCAACTTGGCAAGACCTCATCTCTACAATAAATCAAAAAATCAGTCGGGCATGGTAGCGCTTGCCTGTAATTCTAGCAACTAGGAAGGCTGAGACAGAAGGATCACCGGAGCCCAGTGGGTCGAGGCTGCGGTGGCCAGGAGCATGCCACTGCACTCCTGCCTGGGCGACAGAGTGAGACTCCCACTAAAAAACACAAAAAACAAAAATGCCCCAACCCTGATGGAAGTGGTCAAGCAGACAATAAAGAATGACTACTATTAGCTACGTGCTCCACATGCAGGTAGTTCCCAATCCTTTACAATCTGGAACATTCACAGTCAGTCCTTGAGGTTTAACTATGAGCAAGGCTGGTGATATCTTGGTATCCCACAGCTAGTAAGGGACAGACCTGGGATTTGAGTCTAAATATGATTAACTCCACACCCTGTGCTCTAACCACCTCACTGCACTGTCTTTCTTCTTACTAAGAGTAGATTCTGGGCACTGATTTGGATGCTCAGGGATCCCCTAAGCAAGAAAGTAACTGCTCCACCTACAATCACAGCAAATGAGCATTCCGGCTTGTGAACAACCCAGAGAGAATAGAGCACAATAAACCCCTCTAGGACAGGAATCTCACACTCACTTGTGTTTACATTTCC
>NW_007032856.1:0-644 GCF_000164805.1 Carlito syrichta | reverse complement strand
TTCCTTTTAAATTGCTTATGCTTGATTTATGGCCAATTATGTGGTCAATCTGGGAATACGTTACATGCATTTTTTTTTTTTTTTTTTTTGATGATGGGGTTTTTCGGGGGTAGGATTTGTAGGTATCAATTAAGTCCATTTGGTCCAGAGTCACATTGAGGTTCCGGATCTCATTGCTGATTTTTTGTCCCGATGATCTGTCAAGGGTTGTGAGTGGGGTATTAAAGTCCCCAGTTATGATGGTGTTAGAGGTAATATTTTTCTTTAGTTTTCCTAGGAGTTGCTTTATAAAAGTTGGTGCACCTATGTTAGGTGCATATATGTTTAGGATAGATATTTCTTGTTGATGGAGTGAAACTTTTATCATTATGTAGTGGCCCTCTGTATCTTTTTAAATTTTTGATAGCTTAAATGGTATTTTGTCTGAAATTAGGATCGCGACTCCTCCTTTCTTTTGTGTTCCATTCGCCTGAAAATTTGTTTCCCATCCTCTTACTTTGAGTCTGTGCATGTCCTTTCTAGTGAGATGGGTCTCTTGAAGGCAGTATATTGATGCCTGGTAATATTTTATCCATTTTGCCATTCTATGTCTTTTCAGTGGTGCATTTAGTCCATTCACATTCAGGCTAATTATTGAAATGTTG
>NW_007032855.1:0-347 GCF_000164805.1 Carlito syrichta | reverse complement strand
TGAGATAAAAATCAGAAGAAAATGTGGCTGGAAAACTAAAGATCACAACCAAAGTTCTGCCTATGAAGCCCCTTTTCCTCCCTCTGCTCTCAGTGACTCTGCTTCCTCCGGGTCCTTGTGCCAGGCCTACCTCTGGCCAGACTCACTCAGTGTTCTTTCTGCATCTCTATCTCTGATTATGGCAACCTCTTCTTTAGAATATAGTTTTTATTGACTTTTTATTATGTTTGAGTGTCTGACACTTAGTGTGAGGTAAAATAAATATTTTTTACTAATTAAATCAGTGAAGTGTTTTAAAATTATAAAATAAAATTTAAACCTTTACTCAGGAAGTGTTAGAATGTGGT
>NW_007032854.1:0-1223 GCF_000164805.1 Carlito syrichta | reverse complement strand
TTTTGTGTGAATTCTCACTCTTGTCGCCCAGGCTAGAGTGCAGTGAGGTGCTCATGGGCATCGCAGACTCCAACTGGTGGACTCAGGCTATGCCCCCGACTCACCCTTCCTTGTAGCTGGAAGGTATTTGAGATGCACGCCACCGTGTCGGGCTCACAGGTTAACTGACAAATCATTCCAAGTTGTGCCTGAAAATGATAAGACCCACGACTAGTTATCACCTGGAGAACTGGCCATATACATGACCTGGCTCTATCCTCTTCCTGATGCCTTTACTCCCGGCTTGGCCGCCCTCTCTCCCATCTAGGTTCTAGTAGTCTGAATTCAGTTTTCCATCTAAGACTGAAAAGTCTTTTGGCTAAAGCCAAGTCGCTCATAAGCTGATTCTAAAGCATCAGAAAACAGTCTTCTTTATCCTCCGACAGCATACTCATAACTGGGACCTGTGATTGGTCAAGTTTTTCTTCCACAGCCACTGGATGCTAGAGCCCAGCATCTTAACATTAGAAGCAAAGGCACAATGGGCAATCTACTCTTTGTTTCTGCCCTGTCCTCTCTTCTACTCCCCTGAATGGCTGCAGACTTGATTTTATGAGAATATACCTTGTCATGTGTTCCGTTTTCTTCAATTCACTACTATGTTTTCTCTTTTGAACCAACATTGAGCTGGGTGCTATGAGGCAACACAGTCCCACTGACTGGTTCAGTTCCTCTGAATAACAACATGAGGAAGCTTTCCACAGGAGCAAGGAGGATTTGTTAAGGCTACTAAATGTTACAAAGGACGGTTGGAGATGCGCTCCCGGTGCCAACACCAAGACAAAAGGCAAGGAATGAAATCACCATTAACAGCAAGGGATCCTGATGAAAGAGATGCTGAGATGGTAACCCTTCACTCGATCCACATCCTCCGAGCCAAGTCATGGCCCACTGCATAGGACAGTGGGTATGTGACTTCTACCTTTGAGCCTCTCTCTTCCACACCGAAAGGCACATTTCATAAACTCCTTCAATGTACTGTTGGAGAGCACGAATCTGCTAAACTGTGTTTGTTCACTTTTGAATTCAGGTTTAAATTGTTCACTTTTGAGTACATACTTTTACAAAAAGTGAAAAGTGTTGGAAAAACATGGGAGGAGGAAGACAGGTCAGAAAGAAGAAGAGGAAGCATATATCTACGATGTTTTGATATCCCTTAGCTTAGATTCCCCCCATCTCCACAG
>NW_007032853.1:0-776 GCF_000164805.1 Carlito syrichta | reverse complement strand
CAGGGAACAAAGTTTTCAAAATTAAAAGATTGACCAGGCATGGTGGCTCAGCCTGTTATCCCAGTAATTTTGGGAGACCGAGGCGAGAGGATTGCCTGAGCCCTGGGATTCGAGACCAGACTGAGCAACTTGGTGAGACCTCATCTCTAAAATAAATTACACAAAGTAGCCAGGCGTTGGAGTGTGTGCCTGTGGCTACTTGGGAGACTGAAGTGGAAGGATTGCCAGAACCCAGCAGGTCGAGGCTGCAGTGGCCGGGAACGTGCCACATTGAACTCCAGCCTGGGCAACAAAGAGTGAGACTCTGACTCAAAAAAATAAAAATAAAAATGAATAAATAAATAAGAATACGATGAAAAGGTCTGGGTTCATATTCCAGTTTCACCCCTACTGGCTGTACAGGATTACACAAGTCATTAACGTCTGTAGTCTTCAGTGCTCTGCTATAAAACGGGAACAGCATGTGTATATTATTGGGTAGTTACAGAGATTCAAAGAGAGTATTAATCATGGCTTCCATATTTTTAAAATTTTGCATATTACTGAATGTTATTTAATTGCCTTTGTCTGGAAACAAGTAATCTAGTAAAAAAAGAAAGTAAGAGCAAAAACGCAATAAAATAAAATAAAATAAAAATGAGAAAGAGTACTTTCGGTTGTCTCCCAGATGATGTAGAGTTTTGGGGAATTGACTAAATTCCTCTTAGGAGATTCATTTTTCAGATCTCAGGGGAAAGGTTCTCTCATTCCTTTCCATAGACCTCAGTGTTTTGGAT
>NW_007032852.1:0-833 GCF_000164805.1 Carlito syrichta | reverse complement strand
CAGCCATAAAGAAGAACAAAAGCATGAACTTCGCAGCAACCTGGATGGAATTAGAGTGTATATTTCAGTGCTCTCATAGGACCATTTTACATTTACCTGATAAACACCTGTTAGTAACTATAATTAATTCTTTCGGTTTGTATTTATTTTAATATGTTCTCATATTTTATATTTATTTGTATAGCATGTTTAAATCCTCTACTCTCTTTAAATTATTTTTTTAAAAGTTTGAGTGTTAAGAATGTTTTGTATATTCTAGATATACAAAATATGATAGATTCCTCTATCATATTTAAGTATATATTTTATTAAAATGTGCTTCATTTACCTTACATTTACTACTTAAAAGTGTATCATTCAATAAGTTTTAGTATATTTACAGAGTTGTGCAAGGATCATCACTATCTAATGTGACAATATTTTCATCATCCCCAAAAGAAACCCCATACCCATTAACACTCATTTCTCATTTTCCCTTTCTCATCATCCTTGGAAATCACTAATCTACTTTCCGTCTCTATGATTTTTTTCTTACCTTTCATATAAAAGGAATTGTACATATTTTGTAGCCTTATATGTCTAGCTTCTTTCACTGAGCATAATGTGTTTAAGGTTTAAGGTTTCATGTTAAAGTATGCATCAATATTTCATTCTTTGTTATAACATATAATATTTCATTTTATTTAACCATTCTTTAGTTGATGAGCATTTGGTGTTATCACTTTTGGACAAATATGAATAATGCTGTTATTAGCATTTATGTTCCGCTTTTATGTAGACATATTATTTTAATGCTCTGGAGTATATTGTAAAGAGAAAAATTACTCAGTCAT
>NW_007032851.1:0-785 GCF_000164805.1 Carlito syrichta | reverse complement strand
GCTAGGCAACTGGCTAACCAGGTGACTTAACTAGCTTACTTAACTAGCTGGCCAGCTGACTTAACTAACTGACTTAGCTAGATAGCTATCTAGCTAGTCAGCTAACTATAAAAGCTGAAATAACTAGCTAGCTAGCTAGCTAGCTAGCCGAATTAACTAGCTGACTTAACGAGCTAGCTAGCTGACATAAATAGCTGACTTAACTAGCTAACTAGCTAGCCAGGTGACTTAACAAGCTTAAATAACTAGATAGACAGTTGTGTAGCCATCTGATTTAACTAGCATTTTAACATGCTAGCGAGCTGGCTAGGCAACCGACTTAATGAGTTGACTTTACCTAGCTACCTGGTTAGTCAGCTGACTTAACTAGTTGATTATTGATCAAGGCAGCTGGCCAGGCAGGTGACTAAACTAGATGACTTAACTAGTTATTCAGCTGGCTAGCCAGCTAACCTAACTAGCTCTCTAACTCTATAGCCACCTGGATAGCCAGCTGACTTAACTAGCTGACTTAATTAGCTAGAAAGCTTGCTAGCCTACTGACTTAACTAGGTCACTACCTAGCTAGCCAACTTGCTACCCATCTGAATTAACTAGCTGTCGTAACTAGATGGCCTGCTTTCTATCCAATTGATTTAACTAACTTGCTACATAGCTTGTCAGCTGGTTATTCAGCTGAATTAACTAGGTGACTTATCTAGGTAGACAGCTGTCTAGCTGACTGACTTAATTAGCAAGTTACCTACATAGCCAACCTGCTAGTCAGCTGACTTAACTAGGTGACT
>NW_007032850.1:0-693 GCF_000164805.1 Carlito syrichta | reverse complement strand
CCATTTTCCTTTTATGCATATTAAGATACTTTCAATTTTCACCAATACAAGGAATGTAAGTAACAATGTTCTGACCATATTTAGAGTTTCCCTAAGGAAAACTCTGAAAATATACTTTAGAAATACATTTGGATTACCACTGGAGTTATAGGTCATAAATTTTGTCACTTTACTAAAAAATGACTAGATTGCTCTCCAATTTTTAATTTTGTATAAATTTATGCTCCATCAACAGTGTGATATTTCTTTTTTCTCCATATACTTGTCATCACTTATTATCAATATTTGCCAATCTATTGGGTATGAAGTAATCTATCATTTCAGATGTATGCTTCTGTGGATTATCTGTCTAGATACTAATACTTGCTATTTATAAATGTTCTAAATATGTTTTACCAGGGAAAGGACTTGCTTTAAACTTAGTATGGTATCATCTTTTGCTGGAGTCCAGCTCCAGCTGGGTTCAGGGTACCCAAAGGTGGAGACAGCATCGGCGATTGGGGGGAAGAAGAAAGAAAGAAAGAGACTGGACTCCGGTCTAGAGCAGAAGCGATATGTATTATTGGGAATTACAACGTGTCTTTTATACACAAAATCAGATGTGGGAGGGGCGTCCCCCACCCACCAGAAACCTTAATCCATGAAAACTTAATCAATGATTGCCTTTAAACCCTTTTCATATGATAATCTTAA
>NW_007032849.1:0-772 GCF_000164805.1 Carlito syrichta | reverse complement strand
GTATTAGGCCGAGTTGAATGTTCAGACTTTCTGTTTCACTTTGTTCTAATTTGGTAGTGTATGTATTTTTAGGAATGTGTTTCTGTCATCAAAGATTTTATATGTATTATTATAAAGTAAGTCCAAACATACCTTTCTAATACCATTAATGTTTGTATAATACGTGGGGATTTCCTAACTTTCAGTTGCGATAGTGGTAATTTTTTTTTTATCTCATTTCTGTTTCCTGATCAATCTTGCTTGGAATTTGACAAATTCATTGATCATTTATAATGATCAGTTATTTATTTTATTGATTTTTTAATGGTTTGATTTGAATTTAATTGATGTCTGTTCCTACTTTTATGACTTATTTATTTCTCATTTGAGTTTAACTTCCTCTTAGTTTTCTAACTTCTATTATTGTTTTTATGTTTCCTAATATGAACATTTAAAGCTCTGAAATTTATATAATGTATTTTTGGTATAATACCTAATTTTAAAGTATTTTAATTTTCTCTATTTTCTTCTTTAATAAATGGTTTACTTAGAAATGAACAGTTTAATTTTAAAATATTTGTGCATTTTTCAAAAATTTTTTTGTCAGTGAGTTCCAATTTAAACATATAATGATCTGAGGACACACTTTTTATTGTTTAAATTCATCTATATTTTTAAATATTTGTTTTGTGGTCCGGTGTTTCTTCTTTCCATATGTAATCTCCATTATTATGCTGTTGACATTCATAAATGATACACATAAATGATATAAGTATTAGTAATTTATAAATAT
>NW_007032848.1:0-866 GCF_000164805.1 Carlito syrichta | reverse complement strand
CCCTCAGAGATGACTGTAGGTAGTTAAGCCCTCCCTGCAGGGATGGAGGTTGGCCCAAGGGGAATCTTCTGGGTGGTCCAGACCAAAAATGCATCTTGTTAGCACAGGGCTCATTCTCTGTGGCATTCTGAGACCAGTTAGGGTTTGTTTTTTTTTGTTTTGTTTTGAGTTGGCGTCTCACTCTGTCACCCGGACTGGAGTGCAGTGGCTACTCCTGGCCACCGCAGCCTCGACCTGCCGGGCTCCGGCGATCCTTCCGCCTCAGCCTTCCAAGTAGCTGGAACTACAGGTGTGTGCTACCACGCCCGGCTAATTTTTGATTTATTGTAGAGATGAGGTCTCACCAAGTTGTCCGGGCGGGTCTCGAACCGCAGGCTCAGGCAGTCCACTCACCTCGGCCTCCCAAAGGCACGGGATGACAGGCTGAGCCACCGAGCCCGGCTCAGTTAGGGTTTTATAAAACCCAAAGCCAGAGGCCGGCTTTGTTGGTGTCAATTAGCAAAGTCACTGGGATACCTTGAGATCAGAATCCGAATTCCTCTGTGTATGTCCACATTGCAAACTAACTGTGCCACGTTCCTTAGGCAAGGACTTTGCCCTCTTTTTGCTCTTTAAAAAAAAATATTTTCTTCTTTAAAAAAAATCTTTTTTGATGACTTTCCATAGAAAAGGGATTTCAAACTTGAAAAGTATTTCTTTCAGATATTATAGATTTCCATACAGGAAGATACAAAACTTAATTATTTGCTCGTCTCAAATAAACAGGACACGAGGCTGCGGTTACTAACAAAAGCGGCCCGTCTAATATCTCCGCTGCTAGAGAAAAACGAGCTGTGCCCACATGTATTCCTCCATGGCACGCAGAG
>NW_007032847.1:0-4650 GCF_000164805.1 Carlito syrichta | reverse complement strand
GACACTACTTGCCTTGTTGTGCCGTCTGATACTACTTGCTTTAATCATGCCGTCTCATACTCCTTGCCTTATTATTGCCGTCTGATACTCCTTGACTTTATAGTGCCGTCTGATACTCCTTGCCTTATTAATGCTGTCTATTTAATCTTTCCTTATTAGTGCCATTTGATACTCCTTGCCTTAATAGTTCCGTCTGATACGGCTTTCATTATTAGTGCCTTCTGATCCTTCTTGCCTTATTATTGCCGTGTGATACTACTTGCCTTACTAGTGCTGTCTGTTACTACTTGCCTTTTCATTGCCTTGTGATAATACTTGCCTTCTTAATGTCGTCTGATACACCTTGCCTTCTTAGTGTCGTCTGATACTATTGCCTTTTTAATGTCGTCTTATACTACTTTCATTGTGAGTGCCGTCTGATACTACTTGCATTGTTAGTGCCGTCTGATACTACTTTCCTTATTAGTGTCGTCTGATACTACTTGCCTTATTAGTTTTGTCTCATATTACTTACCTTATTAGTGCCGTCTTGTACTACTTGCCTTATTAGTGCCGTCTGATACTACTTGCATTATTAGTGCAGTCTGTTAATACTTGACTTATTAATGTCGTGTGATACTACTTGCCTTATTATTGTCGTGTGGTACTTCTTGCCTTATTAGTGTCATGGGATGCTACATGCCTTATCCCTGTCATGTGTACTTCTTGCCTTATTAGTGTAGTGTCATATTACGTGCCCCATAAGTGTCGTCTGATACTACTTGCCTTATTAGTGTCGTGTGATACTACCTGCCTTGCTTGTCTTTTTAGTGTCGTGTGATACTACTTTCCTAAATAGTGTCGTGTGATACTACTTTCCTTATTAGTGTCGTGTGATACTACTCGCCTTATTATTGTCGTGTGATACTTCTTGCCTTATTAGTGTCGTGTGATACTACTTTTCTTATTAGTGTCGTGTGACTACTTGCCTTATTATTGTCGTGTGGTACTTCTTGCCTTATTGGTGTCATGTGATTCTACATGCCTTATTAGTATCATGTGATATTACTTGCCTTATTAGTGTCGTGTGATACTATGTGCCTCATTAGGGTCGTGTGATACTACGTGCCTCATTAGTGTCATGTGATACTATGTGTCTTATTAGTGTCATGTTATACTCCGGGCCATATTAGTGTCTTCTGACACTATGTGCTTTATTATTGTCATGTGACACTGCGTGCCTTATTAGTGTCATCTGATATTACGTTCCTTATTAGTGTCTTCTGATACTACGAGCCTTCTTAGTGTTGTCTGATTCTACGTGCCTTAATAGTGTCATCTGATACTACGTGCCTATTTAGTGTCATCTGATACTACTTGCCTTCTTACTGTCATCTGATATTTCTTGCCTTCTTAGTGTCTTCTGATACTACTCGCCTTCTTAGTGTCATGTGATACTACTTGCCTTCTTAGTGCCGTCTGATAGTCATTGCCTTCTTAGTGCCGTCTGATACTACTTGCCTTATTAGTGTCCTCTGATACTACTTGACTTCTTAGTGCCGTCTGATACTAATTGCCTTCTTAGTGCTGTCTGATACTACGTGCCTTTTTAGTGTCATCTGATACTACTTGCCTTGTTAGTGACTTCTGATACTCCTTGCCTTATTAGTGCCGTCTGATTCCAATTGCCTTATAATTGCCGTATGATACTCCTTGCTTTTTTAGTGCGGTCTGATACTACTTGCCTTATTAAAGCCGTCCGATACTCCTTGTTTTATTACTGTAGTATGATACTCCTTGCCTTTTTAGTGCATTCTGATACTCCTTGCATTATTATTGCCGTCTGATACTCCTTCCCTTATGAGTGCCGTCTGATCCTACTTGCCTTATTAGTGACGTCTGATATTACTTGCCTTATTAGTGCTGTCTGATATTACTTGCCTTATTAGTGCCGTCTGATACTCCCTGCCTTATGAGTGTCGTCTGATACTCCTTGCCTTATTGGTGCCGTCTGATACTCCTTCCCTTATTAGTGCCCTCTGATCATACTTGCCTTATTAGTGCCATCTGATAAGACTTGCATTATTAGTGGAGGCATATACTCCTTGCCTTATTAGTGCCGTATGATCTTACTTGCCTTATTACTGCCGCCTGAAACTACTTGCTTCTTTAGTCCCGTCTGGTCCTACTTGCCTTATTAGTGCCGAATGATACTACTTGCCTTATTAGTGCCGTCTGTTCCTACATGCCTTAATAGTGTAGTCTAATATTCGTGGCCTTATTAGTGCCGTCTGATACTCCTTACCTTATTAGTTCCGTCTGATCCTACTTGCCTTATTAGTGCCATCTGATCCTACTTGCCTTATTAGTGCAGTCTGATCCTAATTGTCTTATTATTGCCGTCTGTTTATACATGCCTTATTAGTGCCATCTGATCCTAATTGCCTTATTAGTGCCTTCTGATCCTACGTGCCTTATTAGTGCCGTTTGATCCTACTTCTCTCATTATTGCCTTCTGATATTACATGCCTTATTAGTGCCTCCTGGTCTTACTTGCCTTATTAGTGCCGCCTGATGTTACTTGCGTTAATAGTGCCGCCTGATCCTACTTCCCTCCTTAGTGCCGTATGATACTACTTGTCTTCTTAGTTCCGTCTGATACTACTTGCCTCCGTTGTGCTGCCTGATACTACTTACCTTCTTAGTGCCGTCTGATACTACTTGCCTTCTTAGTGCCGTCTGATACTACTTGCCTTCTTAGTGCCGTCTGATACTACTTGCCTTATTAGTGTCGTCTGATACTACTTGACTTCTGAGTGCCATCTGATCCTAATTGCCTTCTTAGTGCTGTCAGATACTACGTGCCTTTTTAGTGCCGTCTGATACTACTTTCCTTATTAGTGCCGTCTGATAATACTTGCCTTATAAATGCCGTCTCATACTACTTCCTTATTAGTGCCGTCTTGTACTACTTGCTTTATTAGTGCTGTCTGATACTTTTTGCCTTATTAGTGTGGTCTGATATTACTTGCCTTATTAATTCCGTCCGATCCTACTTGCCTTATTAATGTCGTGTGATAATACTTGCTTTATTATTGTCATGTGATACTACTTGCCTTATTAGTGTCATAGGATACTACATGCCTTATTAGTGTCGTATGATACTACTTGCCTTAATAGTGTCGTGTCAAATTAAGTGTATTATGTGTCATCTGATACTACTTGCCTTATTAGTGTCGAGTTATACTACGTGCCTTAAGTGTCTTATTAGTGTCGTGTGATACTACTTCCATAAACAGTGTCGTGTGATACTACTTTCCTGATTAATGTGGTGTGATACTGCTTGCCTTATTATTGTCGTGTGATACTTCTTGCCTTATTAGTGCCATGTGATTCTACATGCCTTATTAATGTCATGTGATACTACTTGCCTTATTAGTGTCGTGTGTTACTATGTGCCTCATTAGGGTCGTGTGATACTACGTGCCTTATTAGTGTCGTATGATACTACGTGTCTTATTAGTGTCATGTTTTCTACGTGCAATATTAGTGTCTTGTGACACTATGTGCCTTATTATTCTCATGTGATACTACGTGCCTTATTAGTTTCATCTGATATTACATGCCTTATTAGTGTCACCTGAAACTACGAGCCTTCTTAGTGTTGTCTGATTCTACGTGCCTTATTAGTGTCATCTGATAATACGTGCCTTCTTAGTGTCATCTGATACTATTTGCCTTCTTAGTGTCATCTGATACTACTTGCCTTCTTAGTGTCGTCTGATACTACTTGCCTTCCTAGTGTCATCTGATACTAATTTCCTGCTTAGTGTCATCTGATACTACTTGCCACTTTTGCCGTCTGATAGTCATTGCCTTCTTTGTGCCGTCTGATACTACTTGCCTTATTAGTGCCGTCTGATCCTAGTAGCCTTATTAGTGCCGTTTGATCCTACTTGCCTTTTTAGTGCCTTCTGATACTGCATGCCTTATTAGTGCTGCCTGGTACTACTTGCCTTATTATTGCCGCCTGATGTTACTTGCGTTAATAATGTCGCCTGATCTTACTTCCCTTCTTAGTGCCGTCTGACACTACTTGCCTCCTTAGTGCCGGCTGATACTACTTGTCTTCTTAGTGCCGTGTGATACTACTTGCCTCCATCGTGCCGTCTGATACTACTTGTCTTCTTAGTGCCGTCTGATACTACTTGCCTTCCTAGTGTCATCTGATACTACTTTCCTGCTTAGTGTCGTCTGATACTACTTGCCTTCTTTTGCCGACTGATAGTGATTGCCTTCTTACTGCCATCTGATACTACGTGCCTTATTAGTTTTGTCTGATACTACTTGACTTCTGAGTGCCGTCTGATACTAATTACCTTCTTAGTGCTGTCTGATACTACGTGCTTTTTAGTGCCGTCTGATACTACTTGCCTTGTTAGTGCCGTCTGATACTACTTGCCTTATTAGTGCTGTCTCATTCTACTTGCCTTATAATTGCTGTATGATATTCCTTGCCTTTTTAGTGCCGTCTGATACTACTTTCCTTATTAGTGCCGTCTGATACTACTTGCTTTGTTAGTGCCGTCTGATACTACTTGCCTTATTAATGCCGTATAAATACTACTTACCTTATTAGTGCCGTCTTGTACTACTTGCCTTATTAGTGAA
>NW_007032846.1:0-768 GCF_000164805.1 Carlito syrichta | reverse complement strand
CGGCCCCACTCAGGATTGGAAACTTCAAGTGGCCACACAGATGCCAGAAATTGGGTGAGTGGAGAAGCTGGTGGTGGCACGGGAAACAGAAAAACAGAAAGTCTCCCTCTCAAAATCCACAGTTCAGTGTGACCTTTGGCAAGGTCAGCCAATATGGGATGAAAGTGAAATGAACATGACTATGGATATGTATGTACATGTTTACTGTCATATTTAGCAGCCTTACTCCACCAAATATGTGAAGCAATTGAATGAAATGTGGTCCATGCCTTCAAGAAGTCTACAGCTGAATCCAGAGAAAGATCTACAAATGCATCCCTACCATGATGATAGCACGGGGTGAGACAGCAGGAGCTTACCTGACTCCTGGAGGGTTTTAAAGGGGGGGGGGGTCAAAGAAGGCTCCATTCATGAAGGAAGAAACAGAGTTGAGCAGAGCAGAGCACAGATAGAATCTCAATAGGAGGCCAGAGGCAAAGGGAACTCTAAGAAGAAGGAGAGATGACAAAACAAAAGAATGGAGAAGGAAAATGACAAGATGGTTTAGAGCAGTGTTGGGAGCCAACATCTATAGCTACATGGCTGAGGCCTGTAAAGGCCCATCTGGAAGATCGCCTCTGACATAGGATATCAGTTATACCTATGATATTGGCGTGTGATTGGTGACCAGTGTGCATACATGGCAGTAAAACTTACAAGTGAATCTCAGTACACTTGATGGAAGGTGCATGGCGGAATTGTTTCTGTCTTTCTAAGTTTAGCTTCTTG
>NW_007032845.1:0-801 GCF_000164805.1 Carlito syrichta | reverse complement strand
GACAAAAGCCTAACATCAAGTATCTAAAAGAAATGCAAACGTGTGAAAAGAAAAAAACAAAGAGCCCCTTTATAAAGTGGACAAAAGATATGAATAGACACTTCTCAAAGGAAGACACATGAGCAGCCAACAGACAAATGGAAAAATGTTCAGCCTCATTAATCATCAAGGAGATGAAAATTAAAACTACACTGTGATACCACCTAACTCCAGTCAGAATGGCCATCATCAATAAGTCAAAAAATAACAGATGCTGGAGAAGATGTGACCAAAAGTACAGCCTCTGTGGAAATCAGTGTGGCAACTCCTAAAACTCCTGAAAATTGACCTTTCATATGATCCCACAGTCCCCCTACTGGGAATATACCTGGAAGAACTCAGGTCACTCTGTAAAAAAGATACCTACACATATATGTTTATCGAAGCATTGTTCACAATAGCAAGAACATGGAAACGACCATGCTGTCCATCAAAAGAGGCCTGGAGCCGGGCTCGGTGGCTCAACCTGTAATCCTGCGCCTTTGGAAGGCTGAGGTGAGTGGATTGCCTGAGCCCACATGTTCGAGACCCGGCTGGGCAACTTGGCAAGACCTCATCTCTACAATAAATCAAAAATTAGCCGGACATGGTAGCATGTGCCTGTAGTTTCAGCTACTTGGAAGGTTGAGGCGGAAGGATCGCCGGAGCCCAGCAGGTCAAGGCTGCGGTGGCTGCTGCACTCCAGTCTGGGCGACAGAGTGAGACTCCAACTCAAAAAAAAAAAAAGAAGACTGGATAAAAAAAAATGTGGTACACATATGA
>NW_007032844.1:0-772 GCF_000164805.1 Carlito syrichta | reverse complement strand
TAATTTCGTTGCATGAAACGGAGACCATGGAATCTGCATGGAAGAAAAGTTCCTGTCCCTTCCGGCTTCGCACCCGTGATTCAGGGGCCCGTCATGTGTGTACATGTGGTGTGTCGTGTGTGTCTGTGTGTGTGCATGTGTCATATGTGTGTGCGTGTCTCGTGTGTGTCCCGTGTGTGCATGTGTGTCATGTGTATGTCCCGTGTGTGTTCCATGTGTGTGTCCCGTGTGTGTGCATGTGTGTCCCGTGTGTGTGTGTGTGTGTGTGTGTGTGTGTCCCTAAAGCTGAGTCCCCTCCCGAGGCCCCAGGAAACAGGTGCCCCCAGCCCAGGCGTTTTTTGAAATAGTAGAAGCTAAATTATACAAGATACACATATAGGCACACCCACAAAATTACCTGATAGAGTTCACTTTCTACTGATTTCATCACAGATCTAAGGTGTTTGTTTTAGAGTTTTGCTTTTGTTTTTATTTTGTTTTTCTTAGCTCTTCTTCATTAAAAAAAAAACTCTCAGTCACTATTATACAAAATCTTCAGTTTGATTAAATGATTTAGAACTGTTACCTATGGCATTATTCTACTCAAGTAAAAAAGTGGGTAATAATACAGACAGATTGCATTTATTAAGTGATTTATTAAATTCAGCTACTCTCCCAAGTACTTTAAATAAAATTAAGTAATCTTGACATAAACCCCAAGAGAAAAGTATTATTTCTATACATATTGGCAGACAAGGAAACAGACAATAAGTATTTGCCCAAGGTCCAGATA
>NW_007032843.1:0-802 GCF_000164805.1 Carlito syrichta | reverse complement strand
GATGTTGGCTTCATAAAATGATTTGGGGAGTGTTCCATCTTTTCAATCGCCTGGAATACTTCAGTAGGATTGGTATCAGCTCCTCCTTAAATGTCTGTAGAATTCTGCTGGAAAGCCATCTGGACCAGGGCTTTTTTTGTAGGAAGTTTTCTTATTACGTGGTCGATTTCCTTGATTGTTATTGGTCTATTTAGGGTCTCAATGTCTTCTTGTTCCAACCTAGGTAGGTTGTGTGATGTCAGATAGTCTTCCATTTCCTTTTGGTTTTCAAGTTTGTTTCCATACAAGTGTACATAGTAGTCTCTGATGATCTTTTGTATTTCTTCAGGGTCAGATATGACTTCATCTTTTGTGTTTCTGATTATGCTTATTTGGTTTTTTTCTCGATTTTTCTTTGTCAGTCTAGCTAGGGGACCATCAATCTTGTTTACCCTTTCAAAGAACCAGCTTTTTGTTTCATTGATTTTTTGTATTATCTTTTTGTCTTCTATGTCCTGGATTTGGGCTTTTATTTTGGTGATCTGGATTCTTCTGCTGAAATTAGGGTTTTTGTGGTCTTGCTTTTCCAGCTTCTTTAGGTGGCTTGTTAGGTTGTCAATTTCTGTTCCTTCAATTTTCCCTATGTGTGTTTGTTGGGATATAAATTCCCCTCTTATTACATCTTTTAAGGCATCCCAGAGATTTTGGTAAGATGTTTCTTTATTTTCATTTGTTTCCAGGTATCTTTTGATCTCTATTTTGATGTCATCATTGACCCAGGAGTTATTTAGCATCATGCTGTTTAGTATCCATGTCTTTGTGG
>NW_007032842.1:0-690 GCF_000164805.1 Carlito syrichta | reverse complement strand
AAAGACAACATATAAACAGGATTCAACTCTGTAAGAACATTTATGACAGGGATCAACTCTTGCATTTCAATTATTAGCCTAAATGTGAATGGACTAAAATGCACCACTGAAAAGACATAGAATGGCAAAATGGATAAAATATCATCAGGTAACAATCTATTGCTTTCAAGAGACTCACCTCACTAGAAAGGACACCCACAGACTCAAAGTAAGAGGATGGGAAACAAACTTTCAGGCGAATGGAATACAAAAGAAAGGAGGAATAGCGATCTTAATTTCAGACAAAATACCCTTCAAGCTATTAAAAATCAAAAAAGATACAGAAGGCCACTACATAATGATAAAAGGCTCAATCCATCAACAAGAAATATCTATCCTAAACATATGCACCCAACATAGGTGCGCCAACTTTCATAAAGCAACTTCTTGGAAAACTAAAGAAAGATATTGACTCTACCACTATCATAACTGGGGACTTTAATACTCCACTCACAAACCTAGACAGATCATCAGGACAAAAAATCAGCAAGGAGATCCGGAACCTCAATGTGACTTTGGACCAAATGGACTTAATTGATACCTACAGAACACTCCATCCAAAGACCACAGAATACACATTCTACTCATCACCACATGGAACATATTTTTAGATCGACCACATACTCGGCCATAAATCAAGCATAAGCAAAT
>NW_007032841.1:0-756 GCF_000164805.1 Carlito syrichta | reverse complement strand
CATTACAGTGGATCTTTAGAGAACAACGATGACAGTCTAAAGTTATCCACCAGGGCAGTTCTCTGCCATGTGCAAAAGGCTTCAAAGTCTACAAATATGAGGCTTGCTCAAGAGCTCAAAATACTCAAGTGGCATAGTCTGGACTTGAGCCCAGTTCTGATAACACATTCCTTACTCCCTCGACGTACTCACCATCCCTATCCGTCCATCTTCAAGATTCCTGAGGACAGTGGCAAACTCCTGCAAAGACCTTGCTTGAAAAGAGAAGGGGTACATGAGGTAGGGGGATAGTGACTGGGGAGCCTTTCCAGGTCTGATGATTACATATGGACTTAAACTCTGGGCATGGTAGCGCATGCCTGTAATTTTGGCTACGTGGAAGGAGGAGGCAGAAGGATCGCTGGAGCCCAGCATGTTGAGGCTGCGGTGGCTGGGAGTGGCCACTGCACTCCAGTCTAGGTGACAGAGTGAGAATCCAACTAAAAAAAAAATTTCCTTGGTACATGCAGACACCTAAAGTCAATTGCTTCCCAAGGCTCCCTTTATCTTTTAATCACTAACCACTAAGGATAACCCAGAAATGCAGGTTAATTGCACCTGGTATGCTAGCTAGCAAAGGATTTCTTCAAGGAAAAGGCCTGCAGTTCCTAAGAGTACCCAGGACTGGTGAGTTGCTGACAGGTTCCCAAGCCACAGACTGGAAGGGGCAGAGTTCCATTTAGGAGCTGAAGGATTTCCTGCCCAGGATTCAACCTC
>NW_007032840.1:0-794 GCF_000164805.1 Carlito syrichta | reverse complement strand
GTTTCAAAATGAGAATTAGATTTTAATATCTACGATGTCCAAAAATTAATAATACATCTTGAAGAACCATGATTTTTCAAAGGAAAAAAAGGGGAATTTGCTCTGTATAACACCTTCTATACGTTTGAATATCAGAAATGCTATGATTCCTAACTTCTATGTATGGATAGTGAAACTAGTTTACCTAAGATCAGAGAGAAATGTCTTTGTATTTGTGCACATAGGGAAAATAACACTGCCCACTGGCCACGTGCTACCATAATTTCCAACTTTTTTGTAGTTCTAATTGTCGACACTGGTCTAACTGTAAGTCAGGTCTATCAGTCCCCAAACTTCTGGAATTATCTCAGACACGCAAGTGTAGGTGCTCTGTTCCTGCTGTCTTCTCCTTCATGTCTGTGAAAGCAAGTTGTTTCTCCAGTAACTCACACTCTAGACTGGCGAGAGGACTTCCTCAATCCTGTTGTCTGTGTGGTTCCCTTCCTGTGACAGTGGAGGGTCAAGGTGAAAATGGCAACCACATGCCTTGCTGCTCTTTTTAAAATAATACATAGATGCTGGTTTTAAATTTGGATGGTATATTTCTTTTTTTTTAATTGAGCCAAGGTTCTTTTTATATGTATATATATATATTTATTTATTTGTTTGTTTGTTTTTTGAGTTGGAGTTTCACTCTGTCACCCAGACTGGAGTGCAGTGGCCGCTCCCGGCCACCGCAGCCTAGACCTGCTGGGCTCCAGTGATCCTTCCGCCTCAGCCTTCCAAGTAACTGGAACTACAGGCGCGTGCTACCG
>NW_007032839.1:0-422 GCF_000164805.1 Carlito syrichta | reverse complement strand
GCTTATACATGGTGAGAAATAGGGGTCCAATCTCTTTCTTCTGCATATAGCTAGTCAATTTTCCTAGCATCATTTATTGACTAGGGTATCCTTTATCCATTGTTTATTTTTGTTGGGTTTGTCAAAGATAAATTAATCATAGGAATGTGGTTTTATTTCTGGATCCCTTATTCTCATTACATTAGCTTGAAATGTTGTCTTTCATTAAATGTGAATCAAAATTGACTTTGAAATGTATTTTAAATGTTCTGGTTGCAACTGTACTTAATGATGAGGCAAATTATAATTTGGGGATATAAAAAAATATGGCCTAACCTCCTCATAATTTTTTCCTGCATGTGGAAATCTTAATTCACAAATATTATTTGTGAATCAACTTGATGACTTTCGATAGTACTTTCATAAACAGGCACTAGTTCATT
>NW_007032838.1:0-679 GCF_000164805.1 Carlito syrichta | reverse complement strand
GCGTAGTAACACCAAGGATCGAACAGGAACTCATTGGCCCCTTGATTGAGCACAGGGCTGGTATGGGATTCTTTCACATCTTTCTTTTTGTGAGTCACCTGGTCTGTTAAGAAGACAACTGGAAGCAGCATTCAAATCTTTTCCAGGTAAAGGGTGTGAACATTATACTCTGAAATGTCCCAATACAGCTTAGAAAACTTGTTTGTCAGGGTCTCCATTGCACAGAGTACAGTGCTAGGTTGGGAAATGTTTAATAACCAGCAATCTGGGAGGAGAATTTTTTTTTTTTTTTGAGTTGAAGTCTCACTCTGTTGCCCAGACTGGAGTGCAGTGGCCGCTCCCAGACACCGCAGCCTCGACCTGCTGGGCTCCGGAGATCCTTCCGCCTCAGCCTTCCGAGTAGCCGGAATTACAGGTGTGCGCTACCACGCCTGGCTGATTTTTTTGATTTATTGTAGAGACGAGGTCTTGCTGCCCAGGCGGGTCTCGAACCTGCGGGCTCTGGCAATCCACTCATTTTTAAAAGCCTTGAACTGTAGTGTCTGCAAATTTCCATAGGAGACACTTCTTCCATGGCCTGTCCGAAGCTACCAACGTGACATCATGGAACACAAAGCTGGGAAGAGATGTTCACATCTGTTCTCACAAGCCAGTTTGGGTGGGCTCCAGCGTGCCACCA
>NW_007032837.1:0-766 GCF_000164805.1 Carlito syrichta | reverse complement strand
TTTGCATTTGTCAAATGTTTGGTAAGTATTTTAAAGATAACATGGAATCATTGATCATCGTCCCTAGACAATTTCTGGGCATCTGTCTTTTGTATACAGAGTTTGAAAGACACATCGACAGGGAAAATCAGGGCATCTTGCTGAGAATGATACGAATATCCAGTTCTAGAAGTTCTCATTATACGGAATCTCCTGGGCCTGTTGATAAGTTTTAATCAGCAATCTGGGCTTCTGGGTCCCTTCATTTTTCAGAACTACTTGCTCCGTTGATACGCTAAATCTGTCAGTACAGATCCACGGGAACATTCTGGTCCTCTTGTTAGTTGTAATCGAGGATCTGGCCCTACAAAACCGTTTTTGTCCTAGGAACATCTACGACAATAATCATGTTCCCAAGAATCAGAAGGCATTTTGGTACAAAATCCCTCGATTCAGGTGACTGTAACTACAGAAAATTCTTGTTGTCGGGCAGGTTAGAATTGGGATGTTGGGTTTTGGGGATTCCACATTTTGAGGAGGTCTGGTGAAGGGGAACCAGGAATCTTGGATTCCAGTTACCAAAAAACATTATGGGAGTATTTCTCTTGACATCCAAACAACTGGATTCTCGGTCACCAGGAACTGTCTCGGCATACTGCAGAGTGAAGCGGGACGGTAGGTAATGGGAGTCGTCATATACAGGAAACTACACGTCATATTGCTAAGGAAGTATAAGGAATCTTGGTTACATGAGTCCTCATTCCCAAAAACTACAGGCCGTCTTTCT
>NW_007032836.1:0-1250 GCF_000164805.1 Carlito syrichta | reverse complement strand
GCGGTTTCGAGACCCTCCTGGGCAGCTAGACTTCATCTCTACAGTAAATCAAAAAATCAGCCCAGCGTGGTAGTGCATGCCTCTAATTCCAGCTACTTGGAAGGCTGAGGTGGAAGGATTGCTGGAGCCCAGGAGGTCGAGGCTGCGGTGGCCGGGAGCGGCCACTGCACTCCAGTCTGGGCGACAGAATGAGACTCCAACTCAAAAAAAAAATTAAAATTAGATTGTGGTGATTATTGCACAATTTCATAAATAGACTAGAAGCTACAGTTTTAATACTTTAGATGAAAGAATTGTATGGTATGGGCATGCTACTAGACTTTTTAAAGCACTTTCAAAATATGGAAAACACAAGGCACACATCAATTGGGGCATTTACGTCATCAAATGTGTCTTCGGTTATATCCCTTCTTTTCAGATTATTTTCACTGTAAATGAACTTAAGAATTTATTGTATTTTGCTAATTAAGTGTAAGGTTAACTTTAGTAAGGTCTTGTGTTGCTATGCCATGCCACTTTCCAAAGTCCCCATCCTGAAATTTCACACTGAATAGTTCATTTTGGGGAAGCTCGTGTGAACATTAGCAAATAATTGTGTATTTTTTAAATCTACTGCATAGACAGACATGTCTTCCATGGTTAGCAAACGGGGAAAAGACTATTTCTTTCTATTTAGAGCATGATAGATTTTATCCAATGACTTCTACCAATGCTATCTTTTCAGAATTATGTTTTATTACTGTTACATAATGTAGTTTGTTTACTGTTTCTTTGCTCCTGATGTCAGCTTCCACTGAGTTTTATCACTGATCAACAGCTGTCTCTATGGTTTTAATACTGCTCAATTGTGAGTCAGCACAGCTCTACGTCTTCCTTTCAAATTCAGTTTTCTCAAGTTTTTCGATTAGTTTCTTTTTTTATTGACTGAGTTCTATCATTCTGAATATGAATGAAATAAAATTGCGTGTAGGGCAATAAGTTTTGAAGATACCGGTACCAAAACCTTCCATTTTCCCTCTTACCTTGTGGAAACAAAAATTGGATATGGGGCTAAATAACTCTATTCTTTTAAGGCAACAAGTAAAAAATAAGTTATTACACGAGCTGACCCTTGTACAAGACAGGAGAGCCTGCAATGTTTGAGAGCATCTCACATGAGTTTTTATTTTTTTTGGTTTTTTTTTTTATTTTTGAGTTGGAGTTTCACACCTGACTTCATCTCTACAATAAATCAAAAAAATTAGCCGGCC
>NW_007032835.1:0-788 GCF_000164805.1 Carlito syrichta | reverse complement strand
CAGGCGCACACAAAAAAGACAATTTGGGGCCCAATATTTACATAAATAACATGGAGACTTACAAAGAAGTAATATTTGGGCTCCTCATTTGTATAAAAATTTAGATAATTGGAAAGTCTGGAAAATTATCTTTGAACCTACCTAAAGCTATGTTTAAATCCTGAGAGAAATACTGCTCAAAGGCTGTTAAATAATACTAAAAGCATCCGAAACTTTTAAATCTAAAGAAGGCGCTAAAATATTATTTGGATGGGCCATAACCAAGCTACAACAGGACACTTTGACCATAATAATAACAGATTACCTCGTGGGCAAACCCCTCACGTCCCCTCCCACTGTGGGAGCTATTCTCTCATCTCAATAAATCCTGCTTATAAAGAGAAGTCTGCCTTATTCAGTGGATTCTTGAATGGCCGCTTATCCCTGAAAAAGTTTTTGGATAGGTGTGAACAGCTTGTTTCCCTCACTTCTTGGGAATGAAACCACCCATGTCTACTGCATTTGGCAGAGCAGTGTACCAAGTCCTTGATACCTAAGGATTGCTCAGTAGTCATGGTCCCTCCCATTATGATGTCTAAGTTCTGAGGCTGATGTCACAAATGGCAATAGGACCTGCTTGTTTCCCTGACATGTTTACATCTTTTAATTGAAAAGATTAATGGTTATTTCAATGTATCTACAGATACATTGAAATAACTATTAAGGTAACATCACTGTCTCAGAACTGGAAATTACAGTAAAGCATTCATATGAAACCCTAAACAATCATGAATAGCCAAAAGAATCCG
>NW_007032834.1:0-832 GCF_000164805.1 Carlito syrichta | reverse complement strand
ATATGTTCCATGCCGGTGATGAGTAGAATGTGTATTCTGTGGTCTTGGATGGAGTGTTCTGTAGGTATCAATTAAGTTCCATTGGTCCAGAGTCTCAATGAGGTCTGGATCTCCTTGCTGATTTTTGTCCTGATGATCTGTCTAGTGTTCTGAGTGGGGTATTAAAGTCCCCAGTTATGATGGTGTTAGACTCAATGTCTTTCTTTAGTTTTCCTAGAAGTTGCTTTATGAATGTTGGTGCACCTATGTTGGGTGCATATATGTTTAGGATAGGTATTTCTTGTTGATGGAGTGAACCTTTTATCATTATGTAGTGGCCCTCTGTATCTTTTTTAATTTTTGATAACTTAAATGGTATTTTGTCTGAAATTAGGATCACGACTCCTCCTTTCTTTTGTGTTCCATTCACCTGAAAATTTGTTTCCCATCCTCTTACTTTGAGTCTGTGTATGTCCTTTCTAGTGAGATGGGTTTCTTGAAGGCAGTATATTGTTGCCTGGTGATATTTTATCCATTTTGTCATTCTGTGTCTTTTCAGTGGTGCATTTAGTCCATTCACATTCAGACGAATTATTGAAGTGTGAGAGTTCGTCCCTATCATGGAGTTCTTATTGAGTTGTTGTTCTTCCACTTGGTTTTTTCTTTTTCTTTTTTTGTCTTTCTTTTGGTTTTGGGGTTGGTTCATGTATATTTTATTCTTTTCCCTGTACTCTTGTGAAGAACGTTGTTCTTTTTTCCTTTTCTTCTGTGTTTAGTACTTTCTTAAGTGTTTCATGTAGAGATGGTTTTGTGGCAGCATAAGTTCTTAGGGATTGGATATCTGGGAAAGATT
>NW_007032833.1:0-754 GCF_000164805.1 Carlito syrichta | reverse complement strand
ACATAATAGCTGCTTTCAGACACTGGGCACAAGCAGTGAAGAAATGCTAACCCCATAGTCACCCTGGCTTTTGACCAGAGGCATTCCAGGCCATGGACACAGCTAGAGGAACCCAAGCACAGTCTCGTGCTCTTGTTGATGTGAGAAGGTGGAATCCCAAGTTTGGGGGCTGATGAGATGGCTACAGTTAGAGTCCCAGAAAGGAGGAGGCTGAAGAAAAAGGGCTAAAGAAATGTGAAAAGGGGTTAAGAGGCCATGATTGTAGACGATGAAACTCTACAAAGCCAGATTAAACAGACAGTGACAGAAAGAAATGACAGAAAATTGTAAGATGAACAGTTCTCAAAGCTCACAGTGGGTACAAGGCACTTCAGTCAGTCAGAGCAAGTCTTTGGGCATTCCCTTGGTCATTCAGTGAAGATCACAGAGGGGTCCTACTTTAGAAGTAGGGCTGAGCTATTGATGGAGCAAACTCTAGACCTGACTTAGCCATGTTTAAAAACAGGACTCAATATCCCTTCACACTCATTGGGATGGATGTTATAGAAAACAAAATCCAAAGCCGGGCTCGGTGGCTCAGCCTGTAATCCCGCGCCTTTGGGAGGCTGAGGTGAGTGAATTGCCTGAGCCCGCGGGTTCGAGACCCGCCTGGGCAGCGAGACCTCATCTCTACAATAAATCAAAAAATCAGCTGGGCGTGGTGGCACATGCCTGTAATTCCAGCTACTCGGAAGGCTGAGGCGGAAGGATCAGA
>NW_007032832.1:0-668 GCF_000164805.1 Carlito syrichta | reverse complement strand
CAAGGAAGAGGGATGTTAAGAAACTTCTGAGGTAATAGCCAACAGCATTAAAGGCTAGTTTATTATTTTCTACTGTAGGACACTGCACTAATGTCCTAGGGCTGCCATGCAAAGTACCACAAGCCAGGGGCTTAAACAACAGAAATTTATTTCTCACGGTTCTGGAAGCCAAGACTCCGAGATCAAAGTGTCAGCAGGGTTGGTTTCTGAGGCCTCTCTCCTGTGCATCCACATGACCTTCCTCTCCTCACAAGATTGGATCAGAGCCCATCCTAATGACCTCATTTTAACTCAATTACCTCTTTAAAGGCCCCATATCGGAGTATAGTCACTTCCTGAGGCACTAGGGGTTAGGGCTTCCACATATGAATTTCCAAGGGGACCCAATTCAGGCGTGGCAGGCGTCAACCACCGTATCCAGGAGGTAGAGGCGTGCGTTCCCATTTATGTATCCCAAGTACAAACCAGGCATCGTTCTTGTCTCTGGGGATCCATGTCCCTGCCTGCACAGAGGTGACATTCTAATGTGGGAGAAACAGACAACAAATACATGAACAAATAAATAGCTTAGTTTATTTCAGGTGGTGGTGAGGGTTGTGAAGAAAAACAGCTGGATCACGGGGTCGGGATTGGCCAGGGGACCACTTAGAGATAGGCAGGAAAGGCCC
>NW_007032831.1:0-844 GCF_000164805.1 Carlito syrichta | reverse complement strand
TGTTACATAATGTAGTTTGTTTTCTGTTTCTTGCTCCTGATGTCAACTTCCACTGAGTTTTTTATCACTGACCAACAACTGTCTCTATGGTTTAAAACTGCTCAATTGTGAGTCAGCACAGCTCTGTGTCCTCCTTGCAAATTCAGTTTTCTCAAGTTTTGCGATTTTCTTTTTTTTTTATTGACTGAGTTCTATCATTCTGAATATCAATGAAATAAAATTGGGTGTAGGGCAATAAGTTTTGAAGATACCGGTACCAAAACCTTCCATTTTCCCTCTTACCTTGTGGAAGCAAAAATTGGATATGGGGCTAGATAACTGTATTCTTCTAAGGCAACAACTAAAAAATAAGTTATTACATGAGCTGACCCTTGTACAAGACAGGAGAGCCTGCAATGTTTGAGAGCATCTCACATGATATTTTATTTTTTCTATTTTTTTTATTTTTCAGTTGGAGTCTCACTCTGTCGCCCAGACTGGAGTGCAGTGGCTGCTTCTGGCCACTGCAACCTCGACCTGCTGGCCTCCAGCGATCCTTCCACCTCAGCCTTCCGAGTAGCCGGAATTACAGGCGCGAGCTACCACACCCGGCTAATTTTTTGATTTTTATTGTAGAGATGAGGTCTCGCCTGCCCAGGCAGGTCTCGAACCCGTGGGCTCAGGCAGTCCACTCACCTCAGCCTCCCAAAGGCGCGGGATTACAGGCTGAGCCACCGAGTCCGGCATCACATGATTTTTTAAAGAATACTTTTTATTGTTATCTACTGGTCAATTTTGTAAAATCTAAATGCATGCATTTACTTTTTTTTTCTTTTTTTTGAGTTAGAGTCTCAGTCCGATCACC
>NW_007032830.1:0-985 GCF_000164805.1 Carlito syrichta | reverse complement strand
AGCTGACTTAATTAATTGACTTCACTAGGTTACCAGGTGGCTAGCCAGCTGAATTAACTAGCTAACTACGTAGTTAACCAGTTGGCTAGCCACTTGAACTAACTAGCTGACTTTACCAGGTAGCCAGCTCGATAGCCAGTTGACTCAACCAGCTGACTTGACTAGTTAGCCAGCTGGCTAGCCAGCTGACTTAACTAGCTGGAATCACTAGCTAACCAGGTTGCTAGCCAGCTGATTTAACTAGCTAGCTACCTACATATCCCACTGGCTTTCTGCTGACTAAACTACCTAGATACCCAGCTAACCAGCTGGCTAGTGAGTTGACTTAACGAGGTGACTTAACTAACTAGCCAACTAGCTAGCCAGCTGAGTTAACTAGATAGCTATCCAGCTAGGCAGCTGGCTAGCCAGTTAACTTAAGTAGCCAGGCAGCTGACTTAACTATCTGATTTAACTAGCTAGTTACATGTTTTAAATAGCCAGCTGAATTTACCAGCTGAAATATCTGGCTAGCTACCTACCTAGCTAGCTATCTAGTTGGCCAACTTAACGAGCTGACTTAAGTAGCTAGCTAGTTGACATAACTAGTTGACTTATGTAGCTAGCTACCTAGCTAGCCAGCTGACTTACTAACTAGCTGAAATAACAAGCTAGCCAGCTTGCTTGCCATCTGACTTCAATAGCTTTTTATCTAGCTAGCGAACTGGATTGCAAACTGACTTAATGAGGTGACTTCACTAGCAAGTCAGCTGGTTAGCCAGCTATCCAGACATGTGAGTAAACTAGCTGGCTTAACTAGTTATCCAGCTGTCTACCAGCTGACTTAACTAGCTCTCTACCACTCTAGCAACCTGAATAGCCAGCTGACTTAATAGCTGACTTGATTAGCTAGCCAGGTGGATAGCCAATTGACTTAACTAGGTCACTAGCTAGATAGACGGCTGGTTAGCCAACTAATTTAACTGGTTGCCTTAAAAAGCTGGCT
>NW_007032829.1:0-710 GCF_000164805.1 Carlito syrichta | reverse complement strand
ATCACTCACTCAGCCTCCCAAAGGCGTGGGATTACAGGCTGAGCCACCGAGCCTGGCTTGTTTTATCACTATTTTTATTTGTTTCAACAATTGTTTTTATTTCTACCTTAATTTCATTGTTTACCCAAAGTCCATTCAAAAATGAGTTGTTCAGATTCCATGCAATGGTACAGTTTTCATAGTCCCTCTTAATGTTGATTTCTAACTTTATTCCACAATGGTCAAAAAAAAAAAAAAAAGATGCTTGGTATTAAATTTATTGAGATTTACTTTGTGAACAAGATATGGTCTACTTTGGAGAATGTTCCTTATGGACATTAGAAGAATGTATATTCTGTAGTTGATGGGTGGAATGTTCTGTTAATATCTGTTAGGTCTATTTGGTCTATAGTCCAGTTTTGATCCAGTATGTCCTTGTTAATTTTCTACTTTGAAGATCTGTCTAGTGATGTCAGTGGGATATTGAAATTACCCACTATTATGGTATTACAACTGATATGTTTTCTAAAGTCAAGCAGTGTTTGCTTCATGAGTTTGGGCAGCCATTGTTTGGTGCGTGTATGTTTAAGATGGATAAATCTTTTTTATTTAGATCAGAGCAGATCTAAATGAGATTGAATTGCACCCTTTACCATTATGTCATAATCTTTTTTATTGTTTTTGACTTGAAGTCTGAGCTATCTGACAAGGATGGCTATTCCTGTTTGTTT
>NW_007032828.1:0-763 GCF_000164805.1 Carlito syrichta | reverse complement strand
TAAAACAGTCGCCATTCCTGTTCATAAGGCAACCTTTCTGGATTACTTCTCCTATTACAGCAGCTAATAATGCTTGAACTTACCATTTTACAGAGATCATTCTAGATTTTCACTCAGAATTCCCCCGACCTATATATCAAGCTAAACAATAGCAGATATCTTGAAAAAATTGGTCATGTGCCCTCTCCTTGTAGATTCTTTAGTGAAACAAGTTCAGCAATTCCATAAAATTCATTACCAAACTTGGCAGCTTTAGGGCATGAGTGTCACATTCCAAGAGAAATGGACAAATGATAAAAAATTGTACTTCGTGTCCTACTTTTAATAACCCCCTCCCCTTAAAAGTTAATCCCCGTGGATTAAAACCTAATGTTTTGTGGCAAATGGATGTTACTCATTTCCAAAGTTTTGGAAAATTGTCATTTGTACATGTGACAGTGGATACATTTTCCCATGGAATTTTAGCCTCGCCAAGAACTGGGGAAGACTTTAAAGATGTAGTCCAACATTTATTCTTTTGTTTTTCACAAGTGTGTATTCCTAAACAATTAAAAACTGATAATGCTTGTGCTTATACATCAAAAGCTTTTCAGTCATTTTGTACACAGTTTGGCATCTCACATTTTACAGAAATTCTGTATAATCCTCAAGGTCAAGCTATAGTCGAGAGAGCCCATCAATAGTTAAAAAATCAAAAAATTAGATTGCAGGAAGGGGAATTCAGATGTAGTTCTCCCCATCATATCATAAATCATGCTATGTT
>NW_007032827.1:4302-5187 GCF_000164805.1 Carlito syrichta | reverse complement strand
CGAGTACGCAGTTTCCCTATTCTTACTTAGCAATAGGCAGTGAAGTTTCCTGTATGTGAGGACACGCATTACTGGATTCCGATTTCAAAAACCTGATTCGTGGTTACCTCTTAGGAAGATGGCCTGTAGTTTCTGGGATTGAGGACTCATATACCCAATATTCCTTATACTTCCTTAGCAATATGACGTGTAGTTTCCTGTTTATGACGACTTCCATTACCCAGCTTCCTGATTCACTCTGCAGGATGCCGAGACAGTTCCTGGTGACTGAGAATTCCAGTTGTTTAGATATCAATAAAAAGATTCCCATCATGTTCTTTGGGAACTTAAATCCAAGATTCCTGGCTCCCCTTACAAGACCACCCCAAAATGTGGAATCTTCAATACCCAACATCCCAATTCCAACAAGCACGCCCACAAGAATTTTCTGTAGTTTGAGGTCACCTGAATCGAGGGATTTTGTACCAATATGCCTTTTGATTCTGGGGAACATGATTATGGTTGTAGATGTTCCTAGGACACAAAAGTATGTGTAGGGCCAGATCCTTGATTACAATTAATAAGATACCAGATAGTTCCTGTGGATCTGTAATGACAGATTTATCGTATCCACGGAGCAAGTAGCTCTGAAAAATTTAGGGACCCAGAAGCCTAGATTATTGATTAATCATTATCAAGAGGCCCTGGATATTCCAGTTAACGAGAACTCCTAGAACCAGAATTCCTTTTCGTTCTCAGCAAGATGCTCTGATTTTTCCGTGTGATGTGGGTACCTAAACTGTGTATACAAATAGAAAGATGCCCCGACGTTTCCTAGGGGCTTGGATTCCATGATTCGTAATGACCCTTAAAATATGTAATAAATATTTGGCAACCTCAAAACGC
>NW_007032827.1:0-2873 GCF_000164805.1 Carlito syrichta | reverse complement strand
TAGCCCTTATCAAGATGCCCATTGATTTGGCATGAGGACACGGGAAAACAAAATCCTTTATTCTTCCTTTGCAAGAAACTGTTGTTTCCTGTGTATAAGGACTCCCAATATCCAGATTACCGCTACGAAAACGTGATTCTTGTTTAGCCTTTAGCAAGACGTCCTGTAGATATTTAGGATTGAGCATATTTTATCCCAGATTCCTTATTTGTCCTTAGCAAGAGGCTGTGAATTTTCCTGTATATGAGGACTCCCATTCCCCAGATTCGTGTGTCAAATCCCTGATATATTTTTATCCCTTAGTTAGACTCCTGTAGTTTTTGGAGATGTGAGGACTCATGTAACCCAGATTCCTTATTCTTCTGTAGCAAGAGGCCATGTAGGTTCCTGTATATGAAGACTCCCATAACGCAGAATCCTGCTTCATTCTCAGCTATTCATTGAATATTTCCTGATGAATGTAGATTTACAATTGTTTGGGTATCAATAGGAAGACTCACGTGTGGTACCTGGGAACTGTAATCCAAGTTCCCATGGTCCCCTCAACAAGACATTGTAAACATGTGGAAAATAGTAAACTCAATATCCCAAATGCTACCAGCCCGACCACAAGAAAGTTCTGTACTTTGAGGCTACCTGAAACGAAGGATTTAGTAGCAAAATGCCAATTGATTCCTGGGGAACTGGATTATGGCCGAAGATGTTCATAAGAAACAAACGGAATTGTAGGTCCAGAACCTCGATTACAATTATCAAGAGGACCATAAACTTCTTGGGAATCTGTAATTAGAGACTTTAGGCATCCACGCAGCAAGTAGCTCTGAAAAACGTAGAGACTACAAGCCCAGACTCCTCATTAAAACTTATCAGGAGGCGTTATACATTTTGGTAATTGAGGACTCCCTGACCACGAATTCCCTTTCTTGTTCTCAGTAAAATGCTCTGATTTTCCCTGGAATTTGGTTTCCAAAATTCTGTATAAAAATAGACAAATGCTCAGCTGTTTCCAGGGACGTGGAATCCGTGATTTTTGGCTACGTTTAAAAATATGTACAACATACTCAGTAACCTCAAAACCCCAGGCCCAAATCAAGTAGATGCACAAACGGATATTTTAGGATTACAGGGTACATCTTAAGACAAGAGTTACATACAAATATGCCGAGATGATTCTTTCAGTCCAGGAATGTGATTTTAGTTGTCCCGAGGAAACCAACTGAATTTTAGAGATAGATTCTTGGTTGCAACCATCAAGACGACCAGAAGGTTGCTGGGAATCTATAATGACACTTGTCACTTCCTAGTGTGAAGTATCTCTGAAGAATTTGGAGAATTAGAAGCCCAGATTCCGTGTAAGTCTTTACAATGGAGCCCTGAGGAATTCATGTATTGAGGCCTCCCGTAGCCTAATTTCCTTTTTTTATGTATCCGGAAATCTTCCGGACATTTTCTGGTGACGTGGAAGTACAAACTTTTACATACCAATACTCCTAACTCCAGAAGTTTCCCAGAGATATGGAATCAAAGATTGCTGTCCTGTAGATTTTCGGGATTGAGGACTCATGTAACCCAAATCCTTTTTCATAGTTAGCAAGAGGCAGTGCAGTTTCCTGTATATGATGACTCCCATTATCCAGACTCCTGCTTCTTTCTCAGCAAGACACTGAGACATTTCCTGAAGAAGAAGAATTCAAGATGTTTGGATGTCAAAAAAGACTCGCAGAAGCTTCCTGGGGAATTGGAAACAAAGATTCCTGCTTCCCTTTTACATGACAACCTAAAAAGGTGGGGACCTTGAAGGCCAGGTTCCTGATTAAGCCATATCAAGTGGCCCTGTACACTTCAGCGATTGAGAACTCCAGGAACCCGCATTCCCTTTCCATTCTCAGCAAGATGCCCTGATTATCCCTGTCAATGTGGATTCCAAAGTCTGTATACAAAAAGACAGATGCCCAGAAGGTTCCTAGGGACGTGGAATAAATGATTCCTGTTTACCTTTGAAAATACGTACTAAAAAATTGGCAACTGCAAAACACTTGTCCCCTCTCAAAATAAGAGGATAAACGGAAGGGGCAGGATTACAGGGTTCACCTTAAGACCAAAGTTACATTGAAATATGGCAAGAAGAATCTTTTGTCCTAGAATCTGGCCTTAAGTGTTCCGAGGACCCGATTGAACTTGGATTGCCCGATATCCATTTAAAACTTTCAAGAGGAACAGAATGTTGCTGGAATCCTGAAATGACTGATTCATAATATCCGCATGCTAAATTGCTCCGAAACATTTGGGGATCGCGAAGGCCTGTTTCTTGTTTGTCCCATAGCAGACACCCTGGGAATTTTTTGGGTTGAGGACTGTACAACAAATATTCTTTATTCTTCCTTAGTTAGAGGCAGTGTAGTGTCCTGTATATGAGGACTCTCTTTTCCTAGATTCCTGTTTTGAAACCCTGATTCGTGTTTAACACTTAGTAAGAGGCCATGTAGATTTATTGACAGAGGAACAGTGGAAAACAGATTTTTTCTTTTTTCTTAGCAAGAGTCCAAGTAGTTTCCTGTGTATGAGGACTGCTATTACCCACATTCATGCCTCGAATCCCTGTTTCTTCTTTAGCCATCAGCAAGATGCCCTGTAGATTTTCAGAACGGAGGACTCAAATAACCCAGATTCCTTATTTTTAGCAACAGCCATGCAGTTGCCTCTATATTAGTATTCCCTATCCCAGATACGTGCGTCAAAACCCTGATGTTTGTTTAGCCCGTAGGAAGATGCCGTGTAGATTTTTGAAGTTTGAGAACATATGTCACCAGATTCCTTATTCTTTCTTAGGAAAAAGTCCGTGCAGTTGCCTCTATAAGAGGATTTCATTTCCC
>NW_007032826.1:0-458 GCF_000164805.1 Carlito syrichta | reverse complement strand
CAAGCAAAACTCAGAAAACCTTGGATGAGGGCAGGCCTCGGTGGGAGGATCATCTCCAGCCCAGATTTCAGGACTAGGCAGGAAGACCAGGATGTCTACCAAATGAAAAGCCTGTGATTGTAGCAGTTTTGGAGGCCCAGGTTGAAAGGATGGCCTGATTTGGGCAGTTTGAGAGCGGCCTGGGCAATCTAGTGAGGAAAGAAAAGAAAGAAAGAAAGAAAGAAAGAAAGAAAGAAAGAAAGAAAGAAAGAAAGAAAGAAAGAAAAGAAAGAAAAAAGAAGGCAAGAAAGAAAAAAGAAAAAAAGAAATACATTCTCCTGAAAACCTTATGCCATCGGAACTTCCGCCCCTGACCCCCACATTTGAGGGTCCCCCAAACTCGGCACCTTCCAGTCCCAACCTCTGGTGCTCAGCCTCGTCATCTCAGCACTTTGGGAGGTGGAGGCCAGAGGCCAGCG
>NW_007032825.1:0-519 GCF_000164805.1 Carlito syrichta | reverse complement strand
TCTCCAGCCATACTAAAACATTAATTCCTCAAATAACAAAAACTCTGCCTACCTCCTTATTCATATAATTCCTTCTGCTTGAAATACTCACCTACCTTCGCTCCCAGGGACACAGTTCTCATCTAAGAGTTCACTTAGCTGCCACACCTGGGTTAGGTGACTAAGTATTCCATAATCCGATGGTTCTCTGAATAATCTATCCTAGCATATAACATACTATAATTATCTATATTATCATCCATTTCCTTTAAGAAACTCTAAGTGTCTCTAAAAGTTGCTTGGATGAAATGTCTGTATTAAGGCTATGCTGAGCATACTCAATAAAGGATGGTTGCAAGACTTAATTATCATTCAGGAAATAGCTAGTAGGCCAGTGTGATCACCAAAGTGGAGTAGAAAAAGGATGTGAGAAATAACACTGGAAACAGAGATTTGGGTAGATCAGAATCTTAAGAGCGAACATAAATATCTGTTGCTATAGCCAAAGAATGTCCATGAGGGGATTCAAACAAACGATGG
>NW_007032824.1:0-644 GCF_000164805.1 Carlito syrichta | reverse complement strand
GGGCTCCAGGGATCCTTCTGCCTCAGCCTTCGGGCTAATTTTTGATTTATTGTAGAGACAAGGTCTAGCCAAGTTGCCCGGGTGGGTCTCGAACCCATGGACTCAGGGAATCCATTCACCTTGGCCTCCCAAAGTGCTGGGATTACAGGCTGAGCCACCAAGCCCGGCCTGCTATAGCTTTATAATAAATTTTGAAGTCAGGAAGTTTAATTTGTCCAACTTTGTTCTTTTTTTTTTGAGTTGGAGTCTCACTCTGTCACCCAGACTGGAGTACAGTGGCCGCTCCCGGCCACTGCAGCCTCGCCTGCTGGGCTCCGGCGATCCTTCTGCCTCAGCCTTCCGAGTAGCTGGAATTACAGGCATGTGCTACCACGCCCTGCTGATTTTTTGATTTATTGTAGAGACGAGGTCTCGCTGCCCAGGCGGGTTCTAACTTCACTTTGTATTACTACTTATGTGTATAATAAAAAGAATTTGAAAAGAGTAAGAACTTTTTGGCGACTGAGAAATAAAACCTCTGCTCTTAGTCCTGTCATGACTTGATTTTGTATTTTTGGCAAATGACTTAATCTCTCTAAGCTTCAATTTCTACTGTTCAGGGAAACCTACCTCAGTGAACTATAATGAAGATCACATACTACTCA
>NW_007032823.1:0-987 GCF_000164805.1 Carlito syrichta | reverse complement strand
ATTTCCCCTCCCTAAGCTTGTGCTCACAGGGTGTGCTGGGGTGAGGCCTTTAGAGAGCCTTGGGGTGGGTGGGGCTGGTCGCCAGAATGACCAAGCGATTAGAGGGTAGGAACTGCCAGCCCACCCATTGACATCCAGGAAAGTGCCAGAGATTAAGCACTATACAAACTATTGAGGGAAGCAGTGGCTCACACCTGCCATCCCAGCACTTTGGGAGGCCAAGGTGGGAGGATGACTTGAGGCCAGGAGCTCAAGACCAGCCTGGACAACATAGCAAGATCCCCCTTTCTACAATAAATTAAAAAATTAGCCAGGTGTGATAACATGCACTTGTAGTTTCAGCTATTCGGAAGACTGAGACCAGGATCACTTGAACCCAGGAGTTCAAGACCAGCCTGGATAACATAGCAAGACCCTGTCTCCACAAGAAATTTTTAAAAATCAGCTGGGGGCAATAATACATACCTGTAGTCCCAGCTACTCAGGAGGCTGAGGCAGGAGGACTCCTTAAGCCCAAGAGTTCAAGGCCAAATTGGGCAACGTGGCAAGACCCCATCTCCACAAATTCTTTTTAAATTAGTTAGGTAAAAGCCAGGTGCAGTAGCTCATGCCTGTCATCCCAGCACTTTGGGTGATGGAGGTGAGAGTATTTCCTGAGCCCAGGGATTCAAGTAGAGCCAGGGAAACTTGGCAAGACCTCATCTCTACAGAAAAAAAATGTTAGCTGGGTATGGTGGCATGCACCTGTAGTTCCAGCTACTTGGAAGGCTGATGTGGAAGGATCACCTAAGCCCAGCAGGTCGAGGCTGTGGTGGCAGTGAGCGTGCTCCTGCCCTCCAACCTGAACAGTAAGACCTTGTCTCACAAAAACAAAACAAATAAGCAAACTCTTGCACAAGGAGGTGTGATGAGCTCCCCAGGTGACTACCACACCCACATGCCAGGAGGGTGGCATGCCCATCCTCAGGGACCTCACCCTGGCACCAC
>NW_007032822.1:0-705 GCF_000164805.1 Carlito syrichta | reverse complement strand
GAAAAGTGGCCCATCCCAGAATGTGTGGAATGTGACCCAGTCCCAAAGTTCACAGTGGGCTACCTGCAAGTAACCCAGCCACATTCTTTCAAGAAAATGGCTGTCTTCTAAAACTGTATTCTACAATTTACACCTTCAATGAATCCTAAAATCATGACCCAGAAACCTGTGACCAATACTAAGGCTCTTAGATGTGACACAAGTTTGGATTATAAGTTGTGTGAAAACCAAAACTGCAGTTTGAGAAAGAATGGGAGCAATGAGCTTCTAAAGTTAGCTTGTGTTCGGCCTGGTCTCAGAGTTTTTATGTTTTGAGCTCAAAGGAGCTTAATCTGGTTAGTGCTGAGTAGAAAGGGGGAGGAAATGGGGTCAATAGCTCCTGAACGCATCCTAGTGGTCTCAGGGTCAACAGCCCTTCCTGATCCCTAACGCTCAGTTGGCCTCCATGGCCGGCTCCCAACAGTTTCTTTTCTTTCTTTCTTTCTTTCTTTCTTTCTTTCTTTCTTTCTTTCTTTCTTTCTTTCTTTCTTTCTTTCTTTCTTTCTTTCTTTCTTTCTTTTTTTCGTTCTTTCTTTCTTTCTTTCCTTCTTTCTTTCTTTCTTTCGTTCTTTCTTTCTTTCTTTCTTTCTTTCTTTCTTTCTGTCTCTCTCTCTCTTTCTTTCTTTCTGTCTTTCTCTCTTTCTGTCTTTCTCTCTCTCTCTCTCA
>NW_007032821.1:0-610 GCF_000164805.1 Carlito syrichta | reverse complement strand
AAGAGGGCCAGGAATTTTGGGTTCCAATTCCCCAAGAACTTTATGGGAGTCTTCTCTTGATATCCAAGCAACAGGAATTCTAGGACCCAGAAAAATATCTTGGAGTCTTGGTGAGAATGAAGCAGGAATTTCAGTAATGGGAGTCCTCATATACAGGACACTGCATGATCTGTTGCTACAGAAGAATAAGGAATCTTGCTTACATGAGTCATCCATCCCAAAAACCTACAGTCCGTCTGGCTAAGAGATAACCACCATTCAGGATTTGGGAGTAGGAATCTGGATAATGGGAGTCCTCATATACAGGAAACTGCACTGTCTATTGCTAAAGAAGAATAAGGAATCTGGTTTACATGTGTCCTCCTTCCCAATAAAACTTCAGGGTTTCTTGTTAAGGGCTCAACACGAATTTGTGTTTTGGAGCATAAACTAGGGAAATGAAATCCTCATATACGGGCAAATGCACTGACTTTTCCTAAGAAAGAATCAGGAATGTGGGTGATATGTTTTCTCAATCTCAAAAAGTATTAGGCGTCTTCCTAAGATCTAGTAAGAATGAAGCTTTCGACGCATGTATCTGTGAACAGGAGTACTCATATACACGTAACTG
>NW_007032820.1:0-572 GCF_000164805.1 Carlito syrichta | reverse complement strand
AAAAACTGAGGAGCCATTCCAGATTAAAGGGCGGGAAAAGCAACAGACATGGATAGCTAAATGCAATAGAGGGTCCTAGGCTGGATCCTGTGCCAGAGGGGAAAAAAGTTATAAAGAACATGATTGAATCAAGTGACTAGACTGGAATAGTCCAGAGAACAGATGATAAGAGTGTTATGTTGACTCTTAGTTTGCTGGAGTTGATAACTGTGCTGTGGTCATATTAGGATATCCCTGTTTCTGAGGAATGTATACTAAAGTATATAAGGATTAAGAGACTTGTTGTGTGTAACTTACTCTCAAACAGTTCAGAAATAAAGTGCGCGCGCGTGTGTGTGTGTGTGTGTGTGTGTGTGTGTGTGTGTGTGTGTGTGTAGAGATGGAAAATGATAAAGCAAAGAGGGGCAAAATGTTCTCATGAGGTGAATCTGTACAAAAGGCACGTGGGTGTTCTTTATACTACTTTGCTACTTTTCTGTGAGCTTGAAATAATTTCCAAATACAAAGTTTGAAAAAAGAAAAAGAAAAAAGAGACCCCTGTTTCAAGCTTGAGTACCTGACAGCTTTTAACT
>NW_007032819.1:0-725 GCF_000164805.1 Carlito syrichta | reverse complement strand
TTGCTTTACATGCTTAAAAGCCTTTCCAGTGCGAGCGGTAGCCCATATCATATGCGAATAAGTATCCACACAGACATAAACATAGGACAATTTTCCAAAAGATTTAACCGAGTAACATCCATTTGCCAGAGGCTATTTTGGTTTCAAGCCTCGAGGATTGACTCCAGTTTGTAACATAGGTAATCTAGTTGGACATGTAAACACAGTTACGAACAATATTTCTGGCAGCTTCCCTAGTAATATCAAATTGTAATCGTAATGCAGAAGCATTTTGATGATGTAATTTATGACTTTCTATGGCCTCATCCATTACTGTCAATATTGTTTTAGTTCCAAGATCAGCTATATGATTGCCCTCATGAATAGGACCTGGCAAAGAAGAATGAGCTCTGACATGACCAATAAAGAAAGGCATACTTCTTTGACAAATTAAAGATTGTAATTCCTCCAGCAACCTGAAAATGCTAGAATTAAATGTTAAAGGGGCCGTTTCAATATGAGGAAACAATGTAACTATGTATTTAGAATCAGAGTATAAATTAAATGGATCGGATGTTAGTGCTTTAAACACTGCAATTACTGCACGTAACTCCACTCGTTGTGCTGAAGTTTCTTCTGTTAAAAAGGTAAATAATTGGTTATCAATAACATATGCTGCAGTTTCGGAAGAAGATCCATCCGTAAACACTAATTTAGCTGGAGGTGGTAATGGTTGAGAAGAACAT
>NW_007032818.1:0-981 GCF_000164805.1 Carlito syrichta | reverse complement strand
TCAGCCTGTATACCGCGCCTTTGGAAGGCTGAAGTGAGTGGATTGCCTGACCCCGCGGGTTCGAGACCCACCTGGGCAGTGAGACCTCATCTCTACAATAAATCAAAAAATCAGCCGGGTGTGGTAGTGTATGCCTGTAATTCCGGCAACTTGGCAGACTGAGGCGGAAGGATCGCCAGAGCCCAGCAGGTCGAGACTGCGGTGGCCTGGAGCGACCACTGCACTCCAATCTGGGCGACAGAGTGAGAGTCCAACTCAAAAAAAAACAAAAAACAAAGAAAACACCCAAATACTGCAGTATCCTAATAAAGTGAAACAATCTCTCTAAGGATTTTATAAGTATTTTAATTCTGTTCATGCTTAACTCAAATGATCACTATTACAGCTGAAAACCAGACACACGATAGTCCGAGCAATCAATTAGAGACCAATAGTTACTCAACACAGTAGCCTCCCTCGGTACCTATGGAAGACGGTTCCAGGGCCCCCTTGGATACGCAAACCTGCAGAGATGCTTGAGCCCCTCATATAAAATTGAGAAGTATTTGCAGAGAACCTACATGCATCCTCCTGTGTGCTGTACATCATGTCTAGATTACGTATAATACCTAATATAATGCAAATGCTATGTACATAGTTGATATGTTGTATTTTTATTTGGGTTATTTTTTTTCAAATATTTTTGATCTGCATTTTGTTGAATCCACAGATGTGGAGCTCCCCGATACAAGGGCTCACTGTAGGGTTTTCTTGACACTATTATTTTTAAGTACTTTTAACTCAACTGAGTAATAAAGTAAAAGATACATCATATTTTATAAATTATATCAGGAAAATAATTGTTATAGGTCGAGTAAATGTTAGTTAATGTTTATTGATAATGGAAAATCAAAAAGAATAAACTTGTCACATATATCCCACTTTTCATATTTAATGTTAATTTTTCATTATTACTTTTTCATCCTTACAAAAGACAATAAA
>NW_007032817.1:0-469 GCF_000164805.1 Carlito syrichta | reverse complement strand
CATAGGACCGGAACTGCTTTTTAGCAAAAATACGTCCTGTTTGTCTTAATGTAATTTAGTGAAGTTTATATTTAAGTCTGAATGATTTTAAATTTTAAGGATATGATTTTCTTTCTTGTCCTAAGTATGGACAGACTTATTTACCTCCAAAGGAATGAGGCAAAACCACTGAAACTCAGAGTGACATCAGAAAGCCAGTTTTATTTTTAAAGTCACAAGATCTTGTTTTACTACTAACATTGCCTTTTTTAAAAGCATTAATTTTTATTTTTTAACTTTTAATCTATAATTTTTTTGAGTAGCCAATGCAATAGAAATATCCTTAGATAACTGATTAACAAACGTAGCTGTATGAACTTCCTTAGATAGAGCTACAGCTGAAACTGTTACTGAAGTAGAAATTGCTATTAATGCTATAATTTTTAAAATTAAGTAGCTAAAAAAATTTTTATGTCTTTCTAACATAGCA
>NW_007032816.1:0-957 GCF_000164805.1 Carlito syrichta | reverse complement strand
CTAATGATAAATAAACCAATCCAGCAAGAAGATATTCTAAGCATATATGCACCCAACACTGGCACCCAGATTCATAAACCAAATACTACTAGATCAAAAGAGAAAGATAGACTCCAACACAATAGTAGTGAGAGTTTTCACATACCTCCCATGGACCTCTGCAGCCCTAGTCATGGGAGAGACACCCTTGGTCCTTCCCCCACACATCCCTGCACCCCACACCTGGGTTCAGTAAAATACTAGAAACTGCCTGGAATCTGGACGGAGGTACTGTTTAGGCCACATGGAGCCTGGGACTCCCATCCCTATGACATCTGGTGCAGGATACTACCTGCCCACACAGAGGCACTCCACAGGTCACATTCTGCAGCCATAGACTGAGCCACCTGGGCTCCCCTTCCCTCTCCAGTCCCCAACCAGCATATCTGCCCCCTCAGAGGTGTCCCTCTCATTGCACTCATATCCAGCCAAACTCAGTTGGAAGCTGTGGTCCCAGTTTGACCCCAGGAGACCTCTGGGCTGCACAGGGAGAGAGTAACTTAAACGTAAGACCTCAAACTATAAGACTCTTAGAAGAAAACCTAGGGAACATTCCCTTGAACATCAGCCTAGGCAATGAATTCATGATCAAGTCCTCAAAAGCAAATGCAGTGAAAACCAAAATTGACAGGAGGAAACTTATAACTAAAAAGCTTCTGCACAGCAAAATAGACCATGAAAAGAGTAGAGACAACCACCAGTATGGGATAAAATTTTCACAAACATATGCATCTGACAAAGGCCTAATACCCAGAATCTATAAGTAATCCAAATGAATCAATAGGGAAAAAATAACCCCACTAAAAAGTGGGCAAAGGAAAACATAAAAGTAACCAACAAACAGAAAACATGCTCAACATCACTAATCATCAGAGAAATGCAAATCAAAACTACAATGAGATATTGGTCAAGAAAGGA
>NW_007032815.1:0-737 GCF_000164805.1 Carlito syrichta | reverse complement strand
TCAGACATCTTTAAATCTCCTAAACAGTCTTCTTGGAAGTCCCATGATATTTTCAATTACATCTCACTGACCAGAACTTAGTCACGTGGCTACAGTTAACCACAAAGCAGGCTGATAAATACCTTTTAGCTTTGTCCATTGCTGGACCAAATAAAATCAAGCTTCTATTACTAAGAAAAAAGAGAAGAGTGGATTGAGAGGCAACTAAGCCTTTCTGTCACATTCTGTTTGGATATCTTGAGGACCTTTATTTTTGTCTTCCTGATTCTTTCTCTTTGTCTCTTTCTTTAAGGAGAAAAGGAAATAGAAAAAAAAAAAAACCCTGACAGTCAAACCGAATCAAATTAATTCATTTTGTTACTTGCCATGAAGTCTGATTTTAAGAAAAATTCGAGACAAGAGATCAGAATCCCTATCTCTACCTGCACTAGAGCATAGACATTTCTGGATATTCCTGATCTATATTTTCTTCCCCACCCATATGCCTGGGGAGGGTAGATACCAAGTGTGGCTGTGGACATCTAGAGGGGATGTTAGGTGGCTGGAGGGAGAGGCAAGGGCTGAGCACTCAGATCTGGGGGTCCCCAGGATCGGATGGAGATGGAAGGCTTGGGAGGTGATGGATGAATATAAAAAACAAGAAGAAGGGGTCCCCAAAAGAACTCAGGAGAATCCAGCCTATACTCTTCCCTATTGTTTATCTCCCACTTGTACAGTGTCTCAGGCTACACAGCCCC
>NW_007032814.1:0-792 GCF_000164805.1 Carlito syrichta | reverse complement strand
CAGCCAGCAGACATATGAAAATGTGCTCAGCCTCAGTCATCATCAAAGGAATTCAAATGAAAACCACATTGAAATACCACATACACCCTGTAAGAATGGCCATCATTAATAAAACAAACAATAACAGATGCTGGTGAGGATTTGGAAATAAAAAATGCTTCTACACTGCATATGGGCTGAAAACTAGAGCAACATCTTTGGAAAACACTGTGCTGGTTTCTAAAGGGACAAGAAATTGACCTGCCATGTGACTCAGTAATTCTCCTGTAGAGAATATACTTGAAGGAACTCAAATCATTTTACCAAAAAGATACCTGCACAAGTATGTTTGTTGCAGCTCTAATCACAATTACAAATAACATAGTTCAACCATGTTGCCCATCAAAGCTGGAATGGACAATATAAATGTGGTATAGTCACACAATGAAATATTATGCAGTCATAAAAAAGGATAGATAAAGGGATATTGCAGAATTTTGATGGCTATGAGGTAGGTCATTCTCACTGATTTATCACAAAGAATAGAGTTCCATATGATCTCCCTTGAGCTGAACTTGATCAATTATAGTGCTACAAGAAAGTGATTGGCAGTAGTGGAAAACTTTTAGGGGGAGGGGTTAGATTGGAAATGGACGGATACTGCAAACCGAGGGCAGACCATATCTCATTAACCAGGGACCCTGCAAAATCAATGATTTATCACAGACAAATAACAGAGTTCCATATGTTCTCTCCCTCATGAGCTGAACTTGTTCAATTATAGTGCTATAAGAAAGTGATTGGGAGTAGTGG
>NW_007032813.1:0-603 GCF_000164805.1 Carlito syrichta | reverse complement strand
TCAGCTGTCATCCCACGCCTTTGGGAGGCTGAGGTGAGTGGATTGGCCGAGCCCGTGGGTTCGCGACCCGCCTGGGCAGGTGAGGCCTCATCTCTACAATAAAATCAAAAATTAGCTGGATGTGGTAGCGCGTGCCTGTAGTTTCAGCGACTCGGAAGGCTGAGGCGGAAGGATCGCCGGAGCCCAGCAGGTCGAGGCTGCGGTGCCTGGGAGCGGCCACTGCGCTCCAGTCTGGGCGACAGAGTGAGACTCCAACTCAAAATATATATATATATATATATATATATGTAAGAATAAATACACAATTTTAATAAATAAATAAATTCCATTTTGGGGAATCTGACTCGTATACTGTATAAAAATCCTGTATGATTCCATTTATACCAGAATAGGGAAAAATACTCCATGGTTAAAAAAAAAAAATGAGAATAGTGCTTACCACTTTGGTGGTAGGGCCAGAGATTTAGTGGGAGAAGGAAAGAGAAATTTCTGTGATGATCAATGAACGTGTATTTTGATGGGAGTTTGAGTTGTGCAAGAATGTGCGTTTCTTAAGGCTTATCAAATAGTACACTTATGAACTGTGCATTTCATTGTAAATCG
>NW_007032812.1:0-753 GCF_000164805.1 Carlito syrichta | reverse complement strand
AGTCAGAGTCAAAACAGTGAAAAAGACAAACCTAGGGTACAGACAGATCAGTAAGATGGTCCATCACCTCCAGAGATTCTCCCATTAGACTCAGTGATCCAGAATCAGGAGGCATTTCCTTCTCTGGAGGAAAAATATCACAACCATCTGAAGTTATATTTTCAGTGACAGATTACAAAATTAATCATTTTCTTTTTTTTTTTTTTTTTTTGAGTTGAAGTCTCACTCTGTCACCCAGGCTGAAGTGCAGTGGCAAGCTCATTGCCCAGTCACCACAGCCTTGACCTGCTGGGTTCAGGTGATCCTTCCTCCTCAGCTTTCCTAGTCCAGGTGTGCATCACCACACCCAGCTAATTTTTTGGTTTATTGCAGAGATGAGGTCTTGCCAAGTTGCTCAGGCTGGTCTCAAACCCCTAGACTTAGGCAATCCTCTTGCCTCTTCCTCCCAAATTGCTGGAATTACAGGCATGAGCCACTACACCTGGCTCATTTTCTCTTTTGAGACACTGATTTAAAACTTTGTGGTGTGGGTATTACTGTATATTCTCTTCTTAGCCATGGCAGCCTTACTGTTTCACTGAGCCAAGCCTGTTTGTGTCACTGCCTCACAATTATCAAAGAACTTCTCGTCTTTTTTTGCACTTTAAGGCCATGATAGTGAGTTCTACCAGCCCCAAAAGGCCAAAATCTCACTCCAGTTCTGATAAGCTATGAAAAGTTAACTTAGTATCAATAATTTGAGGAGAACAGTGG
>NW_007032811.1:0-730 GCF_000164805.1 Carlito syrichta | reverse complement strand
TTCAAAGAAGGCTTTTAAATGACAAATTTAATGTTTGTAGGACTATTCAGATGTTGATGTCATTATGCTTGAGCTTCCATAGTTTGCTGTTTTCAAGAAATTGGCTCATTCTTCTATTAAATTAACAAACCAACCGGGCTCTGTGGCTCAGCCTGTAATCCCGCGCCTTTGGGAGGCTGAGGTGAGTGGATTGCCTGAGCCCATGGGTTTGAGACCTGCCTGGGCAACTTGGTGAGACCTCAGCTCTACAATAAATCAAAATGAGCCGAGTGTGGTAGCGCGCGCCTGTAGATCCAGCTACTCGGAAGGCTGAGGCAGAAGTATCGCCGGAGCCCAGCAGGTCGAGGCTGCGGTGGCTGGGAGCGGCCACTGCACTCCAGTCCGGTGACAGAGTGAGACTCCAACTCAAAAAAAAAATTATCAAGCCTATGAACATAAAGTTTATTGCAGTATTCCTTCCCCTTTCCTCTTTCTTTCTCTCTCTCTCTCTCTCTCTCTCTCTTTCTTTTTCTTTCATTTTTGTTTTTGTTTGAGACAAAGGTTTCACTCTGTCATCCAGGCTGGAGTGCAGTGGCATAATCACGATTCACCATAACCTCGGACTTCTGGGCTCAAGCAATCCTCCTATCCCAGCCTCTTGAACAGCTGAGACCACAGGCATGCACCACCACATCCAGCTAATTTTTTGGTACTTTTTGTAGAAATGGGGTCTCACTTTGTTGCCCAAGCT
>NW_007032810.1:0-336 GCF_000164805.1 Carlito syrichta | reverse complement strand
TGTAGTATAGTTGGATCACAGACACATTTTTATTGTACATATCAAATCATAAAAATTCAGCCATCAGTATTTTTAAAAAGTTAACTGTTGAACCCGGGACTCCAATAAGAGAGATAGAGACCACAAAGAGCCAGCTCCGATGCAAACACATGAGGGTCTTTATTCAGGCTTGAGTCTGGGCTTATGCCCGAAGCAGTTGCTTCAGGGACCAGAGCCCTGATTCACAATGGCAAGCAGTTTTTATGCACAATTACAGAGGGAGGGGAAGGAACTCCAAACTTGATTTTACATGATTGGGTAATTTCTCCTAATGGGTACAGGAACACTTGGTATTGG
>NW_007032809.1:0-770 GCF_000164805.1 Carlito syrichta | reverse complement strand
TAAAACAAGTGTACATTTTGAAAATTTAAGTAGTACAAGAGAGCCAGGTGCGGTGGCTCAAGCCTGTAATCCCAGCACTTTGGGAGGCTGAGGCAAGAGGATTGCCTGAGCCCAGGGGTTCGAGACCAGCCTGGGCAACTTGGCGAGACCTCATCTCTACAATAAATAAAAAAATTAGCTGGGTGTGGTGGCGTGTGCCTGTAGTTCCAGCTACTTGGAAGACTGAGGCAGGAGGATAGTCAGAGCCCAGCAGTTTGAGACTGTGGTGGTTGTGAGTGTGCCACTGCAATCCAGCTTGGTTGACAAAGTGAGACTGTCTCAAAAAAAAGAAAAAAAAAAAAGAAAAAAAATAGTACAGGAGAGTGTACAGAGAAAAGTTAGCCACCTCTCTTTCCTGTCCCCAGAATCAAATTTTCTTCTCTAGGGATAACCACATATATGTGTGTGTATGTTGTACATATATGTGTGTGTATTTTTGATATTTTCTATTCCATCTGCACTAGCTGGTAGCATACTATACATACTGTCAAATTGTTTTGTGCCTTTAACAAATGAATGAATAGTGGACACAGTTCCGTATGCATATATGTATAGAGCTTATTCGCAGTTTTTCATAGTTGCATAGTATTTCATGCTGTAAATGTACCTTATTTAACCAACCCTTCTTTCATGGAAATTTAGATTGTTTCCAATCTTTTGTTTTACAAATAGCATTGACAGGAAGATCCTTTACACCTAAACTTCTAGGGGAAAATCACCAAAAGTATAAT
>NW_007032808.1:0-725 GCF_000164805.1 Carlito syrichta | reverse complement strand
TATCCTTCTGTTCTTGCCCTGGGCCTGGTTTTCCTGCTCCCAAAGCCTCTCCCTCTCAGCTTCTTCAGAGCATGGGTCTCTGGTCTCCCAGAAAGCAGCTACATGCCTGGTTCTCCTCATAGGGGTGGAGGGAAGGGAATCATCTGTTTGTTTGTTTGTTTTCCTTCCACCCACTGTAAGACCTCCAAGGGACTGTGCACAGCAATTGGACTTCTTCCCATTGGACTATTGGGCCTTCCTCCTCTGGACACTCTTCTTAATTATTTCGTTTTTCAGAAAATGTGTTCATGACCTCTCTCCTGTCTTCTTGGTTACTGGGGTTCATACTGGTGTAAAAGTTTTTTTAAAAAGTTTTGTTATTATGTTCATGTCACTTAAGGAAGGAGAGGAGATAAGCCCAGTTTGCCCCTCAATGAGTTTGTTTAACTAGAAAACTGTACAAATGGGAACCCCCACAACCAGAATTTACTTATTAAAAATTGTGTTTTTATTCTTGCATGTGTAAACTTCAGTCACCTTCAAAGGACTCTCTGTTTGAGGCTATACACCTGTCGGGATGCTTTTTCCACTGCTCATAACATTTTTTGAGGGCATCCATCTTGATCCCTTTTAGGGCTTTTGCTGTTTTTTCCTTTCACGTTTTCCACACTGGCAAAATGTTTCTCTGTGAGGATTTTTTTCATCTGGGGAAATGAATAAAATGTCGTTTAGGGTGAGATTGGGGA
>NW_007032807.1:0-830 GCF_000164805.1 Carlito syrichta | reverse complement strand
CAAAACTATCATGGTAATTTAGTTTCTAATCTTAGCCCTAGGGGAAACAGCTTTCGGGAACAAGAGCTGACTACCAGTCTACAGGAAATAGAAGTTTAAAAATATCTAGAAAGAAGTAAAACTTAGAAAGAGAGAAATAATTCTGCTATGCACTTTCCATCAGGTGTATTGAGATTTACTTATAAGTTTTACTGCCATGTATGCACACTGGTCACTAATCACACGCCAACATTGTAGGTATAACTGATATCCTATGTCAGAAGCGATCTTCCAGATGGGCCTTTACAAGCCTCAGCCATATAGCTATAGATGTTGGCTCCCAACAGGACACAGATGCCCCTATTAACTAGTCCTAAAGTCAAATTCTGCTGAAGCTCATCCCAACGATGTACATTGCCAGCTTGTCTTCACAGGTATAGGACAAGGACAAAACCCGAAAACATCCTGTTGCCTGTCCTGAGATGAATGCATAAGTGATTTTTCCTCTACTCACTCTTTTTAATTGTTTACTTTCTCTTAGGTAAAATGCAGATTTACTGAGTAAAAGATGAAAGCATAACTGACTTATTTTATGAATCTCTCTTTTCACATGCTAAATGTAGATTTACTGAGTCATCATCAGAATCTTACAACAGTGTACCTGGGAGGACAAAAACTCAAAATGGCCATTGAGGACAGGTTACTGGGTGTGGGCTCCTACTTTTCTTTTGTTATAATTACAAATTAGTGGTATATTTTAGTAAATAATATGTTATTCTGTAATTGGTTCTGTTAACCCTTTTGCTCTGAAGTAAGTTTCATTCACTCCACTGTTTAAAGTCACCAATGAG
>NW_007032806.1:0-795 GCF_000164805.1 Carlito syrichta | reverse complement strand
CGGTGAAGGTATGACAGTTAAATCCTTTATGTTCCCAAATGTGCGGTATTAAAATTTACAAGCAAAAATGCAGAAGAGAGAAAACAGAAGAGTTGAAGAAGACCTTATCACCCTGCCTTCAATTTGGTAGATGAAGTAGACCAGAGTAAAAGACTACAGGGTATTTTAATTATATAAGTAATAGGTTTTGCCAACAGAAATCCATTTTACAGCTTTTTGTCACTACAGAGAACACACTACCTTTCAAAGTATACACAAGCAGTTGGTCATACACTAGGGCACAAAGAAAACTCACAGTAAATTCCCCAAAGAAAAAATTGAAAAAGCACCATGTTTCCTGACCACATCCCAAATTAATAACCAACATTCCTACTACTTGAAAATAAAAAAAGCACCCTGCTTAGTAACTGTGAAACCAAAAATGAAAAATGTAAAAGCAATTACAAAATGTTTAGAACGTGAGATCACTGATGTGCTTCAGCCAAGATTTTACTCAGAGATAAATTCGTAGACTTTAAATCTTTTAAAGAAAAAAGCTGAAACTAGAAGAATCCTGCAGAAATAGAGGAGGAAAAAACTCAAGAGCAATGAAAAATAAAAGTAGAAGGTTCCAAGTGAGAAAAATAAAACTATGATGAAAAGGATTTTTTTTTCCATGAAAGTAAAATAGTTCTTCAATGTCTTTTATAATGTCTGTGTCTGGGATGGTGAGGCTATGGTTTTATGTAATTATGATATCTGCAATTAATGACCACATCATGGCTATGCTTACATTGGCTAATACTGTCAAGGTCC
>NW_007032805.1:0-730 GCF_000164805.1 Carlito syrichta | reverse complement strand
CCTGTAGTTCCAGCTACTTGGAAGGCTGAGGCGGAAGGATCGCCCGAGCCCAGCAGGTCGAGGCTGCGGTAGCCGGGAGCGGCCGCTGCACTCCAGTCTGGGTGACAGAGTGAGACTCCAACTCAAAAAAAAAAAAAAAATTATTATAATACTTTTAAGAGAAAATGCACTTTTGGCATGTTTTATACAGGCTCGAATGAGGCTATTCAAGGAGGATTTTCCCAAGAAGTGTTCAAGTGTGGTCTGGATTGTGATCTGATATGGAGTTAAATGGAGGAAACAACATTTGTTGAACACTTAATTATGCCAATGTCTTAGTCTGCTCAAGCTGCTATAACAAAATACTATTGACTGGGTTGCTTCCACAAAGACATTGTTTGCCAGTTTTGGATACTGGGAAGTCCAAGATCAAGATGTCAGCAGATATACTGTCTGATGAAGGACTGCTCCCTGGTTTGTAGATAATTGCCTTCTCACTGTGTGCTCACATGGCCATTTTTGATGTGCGCTCATGGAGAGAGAGAGAGTGAGAGAGAGAGAGAGAGAGAGAGAGAGAGAGAGAGAGAGAGCGAGCACTCTGTTGCCTCTTCCTCTTCTTATAAGGACACGAAACTCATTATGAGGGTACCAATTTCATGACCTCATCTCAACATAATTAACTTCCAAAATTTTTACCTCCTAATACCTTCACACTGGAGGTTAGGGTTTCGACATATGGATGTCAGAAGGA
>NW_007032804.1:0-1240 GCF_000164805.1 Carlito syrichta | reverse complement strand
GCTAGTTACATAGCTAGCCAGTGACTTAAATAGTTAGCTAAATAGCTAGCTACCTACCTAACAAGGTGACTTAAATAGTTAGCTGCATAACTAGCAAGCTGTCTTAACCAGCTAGTTATCTAGTTAGCTTACTCGTTATCTTATGTGCCAGCTAGCTGACTTAATCATCTGACTTAACTCGTTAGCTAGCAAGCTAACTAGGTGACTCAACAAGCTGATTTAACTTGTTAGCTAACTAGCTAGCAAGCTGACCCATCCAGCTGACAAAACTCATTATCTAACTAGCTAACTAGCCTATTCAATCAGCTGAATCAACCCGTTTGCTCACTAGCTAGCTAGCTGACTCAACCATCTGATTTAATGTCTTAGTTGACTAGTTAACTACCTGACTCAACCTGCTAACTTAACCTGTTAGCTAACCAGCTAACTAGATGTCTCAACGAGCTGACTAAATTAGAAAGGTGTCTTAAATAGCTGACTTAGATAGCTGACTTAATTACTTAGCTAACTGACTTAACTGGCTGACTTAACTAGTTAGGTAGCTGACTTAAGTACCTGAATTAAATATTTAGCTATCTATCTGGTTGAATAACTAGTTGAATGAACTAATTAGCTAACTTGTTAGGCAGCAGACTTAAGTGGCTGCCTTAAATAGCTAAATAGTGAGCTAGCTGACTTAGCTAACTGACTTAGCTAGCAAGATCGTTAGCTATTTGACTTAGCTAACTTACTTAACTAGTTGGCTTATGAGATAACTACCTGACTTGAAGCGTTGGTTATCGAGTTAGCTGTTTTAACTAGGTGGTAAACAAGTTAACTACCTGACTTAACTAGTCGGTTAAGGAGTTATTCAGGTGACTTAATTTGACTGACAAGTTGGCCGAATAGTTAGCTGGGTTAACTAGATGACTGACGAGTTTGCCCACAAGTTAGCTCGGTTAACTTGTCTGCTTGGTTTGCTGACCTAACAAGTCAGCCAACTAGTCAGTCGACTAGTTAGCTGAGCTAACTTTTCATCTGACAAGTTGACTGACCACTCGGCCGATTGGTTAGCTGACTTAACTAGTTGTCCGGCTACTTAGACGACTGGTTAGCTGATTTAACTAATCAGCAGGTGAGTGAGCCGACAGCTGTGCTGCCTTAACTAGTCGGCTGGCAAGCGCGATGACTGGTGACAATTAAGTAGTCGGCTGGCGAGCAAGCCGAGAGTTAGCCGAACTGTGTCCAGTGAGTGAGCTGA
>NW_007032803.1:0-742 GCF_000164805.1 Carlito syrichta | reverse complement strand
CCAGACTGGAGTGCAGCGGCCGCTCCCGGCCACCACAGCCTCGACCTGCTGGGCTCCGGCAATCCTCCCGCCTCAGCCTTCCGAGTAGCCGGAATGACAGGCGCGCGCTACCACACCCGGCTGATTTTTTGATTTATTGTAGAGATGAGGTCTCGCCAAATTGCCCAGGTGGGTCTCAAACCCACGGGCTCAGGCAATCCGCTCACCTCAGCCTCCCAAAGGCGTGGGATTACAGGCTGAGCCACCGAGCCCGGCTGACTTTAGTTTTTTTAGAGCAGTTTTCTTCTCAGAGCAAAATTGAGCAGAAGGTGTAGAGATTTCCAAGTAGTCCCTGTGCATAGCTTCTCCCATTATCAACGTCTCCCACCAGAGTGGTACACTGGTAACAACTGATGACTCTTCATTGACACACCATCATTACCCAATGTCCATAGTTTGCACTAGGGTTCCCTCTTGGCGTTGTATACTGTACAGGCTTTGATAAATGGAGAGTGGCATATCGTCACCGTTAGAGCACCAAACAGAATAGTTCCATTGCACTAAAAGTCTCCTATGCTCTGCCTAGTCATCCCTGTCTCCCCTCTGGCCTCTGGCAAACACTGATATTTTTACTGCCCCATAGTTTTGCTTTTCCACAATATTGTATAGTTGGAATCAGATAGTATGTCGACTTTTCAGACTGCTTACACTGAGTACCGTGCATTTAAGTTTTCTACATGCCTTTTCATGGTTCAATAACTCT
>NW_007032802.1:0-754 GCF_000164805.1 Carlito syrichta | reverse complement strand
TAGGTGTAGAATGAATGTATCTCAACACAGAGAAAGTCATATAAGACAAACCCAGAGCTATATCATATTGAGTAAAGAGTAGTTGAAAGCATTTCCTCTAAGATCTGGAACAAGACAAGGGTGTCCAATTGAATTATTTTTATTCAGCCGAGTACTGGTATACCTATTCAGACCAGTTGTCAAGAAAAAAAAATTAAAGCATCCAGTTTAAGAATGAGTAAGTCAAATTTATATCTGTTTACAAACGACATCTTATATATAGAAAACTCTTAAGACTCCACCAAAAGACTCTTAGAACTCATCAATGACTTCAGTAATGTTGCAGGATACAAAATGGAAATACAAAAATTATTAGTGTTTCTATATGCCAATAGCAAACTATCTGAAAAAGAAATGAAAAAAATACTTCAATTTAGGCCGGGTTCAGTGGCTCAGCCTGTAATCCCAGCACTTTGGGAGGCTGAGGTGAGTGAATTGCCTGAGCCCGCGGGTTCGAGACCCGCCTGTGCAACTCGGCAAGACCTCATCTCTACAACAAATCAAAAAATTAGCCGGGTGTGTTAGCATATGCCTGTAGTTCCAGCTACTTGGAAGGCTGAGGCGGAAGGATCACTGGAGCCTAGCAGGCAAGGTTGCAGTGGCTGGGAGCGGCCACTGCACTCCAGTCTGGGTGACAAAGTGAGACTCCAACTCAAAAAAAAAAAAAAAAGAAAAAGAAAAAAATAATACTTCCATTTATAATGACTAACAAAAA
>NW_007032801.1:0-2973 GCF_000164805.1 Carlito syrichta | reverse complement strand
TTGACTAAAGCTAGCAAGCTGGCCATGCCAGCTCATTTAACTAGCTAGCTACCTATCCTGCCAGCAGGCTAGCCAGCTGATGTAACTAGCTGACTTGAACAGTTAACCTGCTGACTTGCAAGCTGACTTATGTAGCTATCTACCTACACAACCAGCTGGGTAGACAGCTGACTAAACTAGCTGATTTAATAAGCTAGCCAGCTGACTTAACCCGTAAACATCACTAGCAAGCCAGTTAGCTATCTAGCTGACTTAATTAGTTAGCTACTTAGCTTGCCAGTTGGCTAGCCAGCTTTCTTAACAAGCTGAATTAACCACCTAATCAGCTGGCTAGCCAACTGACTTAACTACCTCGCTATGTAGCTAGTCAGTTGGCTAGCCGGCTGACTTAATTAGCTGAATTATCCAGCTAGCCACCAGCTAGACAGCTGACTTAAATAGCTAGCTAACTAGTACGCTACCTTGCTAGCTAGCTGATTTAAACAGTTATCTAACTAGCTAGCTACCTAGCTAAGAAGCACACTTAAATAGTTAGCTGCCTAGCTAGCTGGCTTACTTAACATGCTAGCTAACTAGTTAACTTACTTGTTATCTAACGTGCTAGCTAGCTGACTTAGTGTTCCAATGTAACTTGTCAGCTAACGAGCTTCCTAGGTGGCTCAAGCAGTTGATTTAACTCTTTAGCTAACTAGCTAGCTCGCTGACTCATCCAGCTGACTTAACTCATTAGCTCTCTTGCTAGCTAGACTACTAACCAGGTGACTCAACCCGTTTGCTAATTAGCTAGCTAGCTGACTCAACCAGATGACATAACCAGTTAGTTAACTAGCTAACTACCTGACACAACCTGCTGACTTAATCCATTAACTACTTAGCTAGCTGTCTTAACCAGCTGACTTAATTAGAAAGTTGACTTAACTAGCTGAATTAGGTAGGTGACTTAACTACCTAGGTAGCTGACTTAACTGGCTGACTAAACTAGTTAGCTAGTTGAATTAACTACCTGAATTATATAGTTATCTAACTATTTAACTAGCTGAATAACTTGCTGACTTAACTAATTAGCTAGCTCGTTAGTTAATAGGTTTAAGTAACTGACTTAAGTAGCTAACTAGTGAGCTAGCTGACTTAGCTAACTAACTTAGCTGGCTAGCTGGTTAGCTAGCTGACTTAGATAGCTGACTTAACTAGTTGACTAACAAGATAGCTAGCCAACTTAATGAGTTGGTTAACGAGTTAGCTACCTCTTTTAAATAGTTGGTTCACGAGTTAACTAGTTGACTTAACTAGTTTAACGAGTTAGTTAGGTGACTTAAATTCTTGGCTGACGAGTTGGTCCACTAGTCAGCTCTGTTAACTAGTTGGATGGCTGATGTGTGCTGAACTAACTTGTAAGTGACTAGTTAACTGAGCTAACTTGTCTGTTGATAAGTTAGCCGTCTAGTCGGCTGATAGTTTAGCTGAATTTACTAGTTGACCAGCTAGGCGGCTGACTGGTTAGCTGACTTAAATAGTTCCCCGGCGAGTGAGCTGAGAGGTGAGCTGACTACTAATTGTCCGGCAAGTTAACCGACAGTTTAGCTGACTTAACTACTCGGCTGGTGAGTGAACGAACTGGTCAGTTGACTTAACTAGTTGACCGGTGTGTGAGCTGATTAGTCAGCTGACTTTAGTTGGCTTGCAGGTGATCTGACTTGTCAGAGTACTTAACTAGTCGGTTGGCGATTGAGTCGACCTGTGAGTCAACTTACCTAGTCAGACAGCGAGTGATGCAACGGGCGAGCTGCTTTAACTAGTCAGGTGGCAAAAGAGCCGACAGGTGAGCTGACTTAACTAGTCAGCTGGTGAGTAAGCCGACTAGCTAGCTAACCTGTTAGCCTGTGAGCTAGCCAACAAGTTAGTTGACCTGAAGGCTGGCGAGTGGGCTGACTAGTTTGCTGACCGGTGGGCAAGAGAGGGAGCCAACTAGTAAGCTGACATGATGGAAAGCGAGCGAGCCCACTAGTTAGATGACCAGCTAGCTGAGTTGATAGCTGACTAGTTAGCTAAATAACTAGCTGATTTGCTAGAGGGTATAACTAGCTAGCTGACTAGCAAGCTGGCTATGTAGCTGACATAACTAGATAGCAAACAAGCTATCTACCTCTCTAGCTAACTGGCTTAACTAGCTAGCTATCTGGCTAGTCAGCTGTCTATCTGACTTACCTATATAGTTGAGCAGTAGGTAGCTGACTAGCAAGCTGCATAGTTAGCTGATTTAGCTAGCTAGCCTGAATAATTAGCTGAGTTGCTAGTTGATTTAATTAGCTAGCTGGATCGCTAACTGACTTTACTAGCTGATTAGAAAGTAGGCTGGATAGCTGGCTAACCAGCTGACCTAAGTAGCTAGCTGTATGTTTGGTTAGACTGCTAGCCATCTGGTTTAACTAGCTAGCTACCTGGTTGGACAGTTGGCTAGGGAGCCAGCTAGCCAGCTAGTGGGCTGGCCAGCTTGCAAGCCAGCCGGCTTAATTAGACAGCCTGCTGACTGGTCAGTTGGAGAGCCAGCCAGACTAACAAGCCAGAAACCCTGCTGGTCAGTCAGCTAACCATCTGGCTTAAGTAGCTTACCACCTACCTGACAAGTCTGCTAACCAGGCGGCTTAACTTGCCAGCCACCTAGCTAGCCAGCCGCTTAACAAACTGACTTAACTAGCTGACTTAACTAGATAGCCATCTGGCTAGCCAGCTGGCTTTACTAGCTATCCACCAAGCTAGCCATCCGTATAGCCAGCTCACTTAACTTGCTGAATTAACTAGGTGGCCATCCGGCTAGCCAGCTGACTTAATTAGCTAGCGACCTACCTAGCCAGGTGGCTGGCCCCCTGACTTAACCAACTGAATTAACCAGGTAGCCAGCTGGCTAGTCAGCTGAATAAAGTAGTGAGTGACCTAGCTAGCCAGTTGGCTAGCCACTTGAATAAGTTAGCTGGA
>NW_007032800.1:0-845 GCF_000164805.1 Carlito syrichta | reverse complement strand
TCCCAGCAGCATTGCTGTGTAACCTTGGACACTTGACTAAACCTTGCTGAGTCTCAACTTCCTGATCTGCAAAAAAGAGGCTAAAACTACTCTTCTTGAGGTTGTCATGAGGATTAAATGTGTATTCTGTGGTCTTTGGATGGAGGGTTCTGTAGGTATCAGTTAAGTCCATTTGATCAAGAGTCACATTGCGGTTTTGAATCTCGTTGCTGATTTTTTGTCCTGATGATCTGTCTAGGGTTGTGAGTGGGGTATTGAAGTCCCCAGCTATGATGGTATTGGAGTCGATATCTGTTTTTAGTTTACCTAGGAGCTACTTTATGAAAGTTGGTGCTCCTATGTTTGATGCATATATGTTTATGATGGATATTTCTTGTTGATAGATTGAACCTTTTATCATTATGTAGTGGCCTTCTGTATATTTTTAAATTTTTGATAGCTTAAAGGGTATTTTGTCTGAGATTAAGATTGCGACTCCTCCCTTCTTTTGTGTTCCATTCACCTGAAAATTTGTTTCCCATCCTTTTACTTTGGGTCTGTGAGTGTCCTGTCTAGTGAGGTGAGTCTCTTGAAGGCAATAGATTGTTGCCTGGTGACATTTTATCCATTTTGCCATTCTATGTCTTTTCAGTGGTGCATTTAGTTCATTCACATTCAAACTAATTATTGAAATGTGAGAGTTGATCCCTATCACAATGTTCTTACAGAGTTGTTTTTCTTCGTGTGTGTTGTCTTTCTTTTGGTTTTAGAGTTGGTTCATGTGTGTTTTTAATTTTTTGCCTGTATTCTCATGAAGAACGTTGTTCTTTTTTCATTTTCTTCTATGTTCAATACTTCTTAAGTGT
>NW_007032799.1:0-725 GCF_000164805.1 Carlito syrichta | reverse complement strand
CCCCCACCACCCCCCTCTGCCTTCCCTGGGCCTCACACTGGGGAGATTGTGAATGAGGTCACAGTTCTGCAGGAGACAGCAGGGGAACTTACCTGTGAGCAACTGAGAGGAACAATTACAGAACCTGCCACAAGAGGGCAGGTTTTTAATTTATTTTTCTTTTTATTTGTGCATGAATGTGTTTGTGAGGGTTTGATGTGCATTCCCCCAACATTTTTTTTCTTTTTCTTTTTTTTATCTTCTTTCTTTCTATCTTCCTTTTTTTCTTTCTTCTTTTTTTATTTTATGTTTATGTGTGTACATGAATGATTGTTATTTTTCAGTACTTTTTTGTTTGCTTTTTGTTCTCCTCTTTTTTTAGTTCAATGTGTCTGTGAACGTAAGTGTGAGGGTTCGATTTATATTCCTCTTTTTTTTTCTTTCATTTTGTGTTAGGCGTGTGTGTGTGTGTGTGTGTGTGTGTGTGGTTGTTTTTTGTTTTTGTTTATCTTCCAGTTTGTTTGGGTGTGTGTGTGTGTGTGTGTGTGTGTGTGTGTGTGTGTGTGGTGTGGTGTGTGTGTGTGTGTGTGTATGTGTATGTATGTGTAGGTTTAATTGCTTTTTGCTTTGGTATCTGCTTTTGTTTTTCAGTGTTTTTTTTATTTTTTTTTAACTTTTGTCCACTCTATTTCATTCTAAATTTATCTGTTCTCCTCATTGCTGTTACTGTATCTTGACTCAGGGGG
>NW_007032798.1:0-733 GCF_000164805.1 Carlito syrichta | reverse complement strand
TATTTAATTATTTATTTTAATTTTTTTAATGTGGGGTACAGTTCAGATTTAGATATACACACATTGATTATGAACGGTCCCTGATTGATGAGGTATGCCACTCCCTTCTTAGCAGTATCCCTCCACTGCCATTCTCACTCCTCACCCTAAACAATTTTCCACAACTACCAATCACTTTCTTACAGCACTCTAAGTGATGAAGTTCAACTCATGAGTGAGAATACATGGAACTCTCTTCTTTGTTTCTGTTATAAATCACTGAAAATGACATACCTCATATCCATCAAACATTCTGCAAAATCCTTATATCTGTCCTTTTTTATGGCTGCATATTATTCCACTGTGTATATACCACATTTATTTTATCCATTCCAGCTTTTATGGATGACATATAGGTATTACGTTTTTTGCAATTTTGATTGGAACTGCAAAAATCATACTTGTGCAGGTGTCTTTTCGGTAAAATGATTTGAGTTCCTCCAGGTATATTGTGTACATGGAGTCCAGCTCAAGCCATGTTCAGGGTACCTGAAAGGTGGAGATGGCGCTGGCAATTGGGTGGAGAAAGAAAGAGAGAAATATATATATATATATATATATATATATATATATACAGAGAGAGAGAGAGAGAGAGAGAGAGAGAGAGAGAGAGAGTGAGAGAGAGAGAGAGAGAGAGAAAGAATGAAAGAGACTGGACTCCAGTCTAGTGCAGAAGTGATGTGTGTTATTGGGG
>NW_007032797.1:0-811 GCF_000164805.1 Carlito syrichta | reverse complement strand
GGACAACCTGTTCCCCTCTCCCAGGAGGGGGGAGGTCTACAAGTCCACATCAGTCCTGTGGACAATCCCCATCCTACCCTTCTCAAAGAGAAACCATCTCCAGCCTGGTCTCAGAGCAGCTGCCACCTTTCAAACTCTCTGTTCAAGAACAAAAACTTCTCCAGAACTAATAGGGCTTTGCTTTTAGAAGCAAAACAGAGAAGGTTTCTGTGTTTCTGAGTCCCCTCAGAGATTTTTCTGGATCTGCAGCACTCTCCCACCCAGGTGACTGCCATCATGCAGATTGATACAAACAAGTAGTGTGTAAAAATGCTCGTTGGTGTTCAATTAGATATTAATCTGTAGCTTGAAACCAAGGAAGATGAGTCTGAGGCTGGCGATCTGATTTCTGTGCGTGGGAAGACTGCATGACCTCCAGATCACTGGGGTAGCGACCTGGACTCTAAGGGTGAGCAGGGGCACACCCAGACCCTCCGTGGCAGCGAGCAGGGGTCCCAATATCTTGGACAGGGCGAAAAAAGAGGAAAAAATGGAAGTGTGGGGTTTGCAGGCAGCAGGAGTCATCCTCTGTGACTCAGGAGGATGAACAACTGAGCCAACCCAGAGGCAGAGAAGTCAACTGGCCCACCTAAATCCCACCTGTTTTTCCAAGCAGTCACCCAGACTTCATGCTGGCAGACCCGGATGTCTGAGCATCATGTGTGGGTGGGACTCCCCAACAGAGACTTCACTGAGGACACAGGATCCATTTGGCCTGGCCGTCAGAGTGGGGTCTGAGAACCCATTCCAGAACCTCTGGAATAAAGCCTGG
>NW_007032796.1:0-1083 GCF_000164805.1 Carlito syrichta | reverse complement strand
AACAGCTTTAGAAATTATACAGAAAAGTTGGAACTAGTAGATAAGGCTAGCAGATAATTTTCTTTCTCATTGGTCTCTTATGCTTTCACATATCTTGTAAGGCACACTGGTTTTTGTTATGTTTTCAACAATGTTTCTATAGACAACAGCTTTGGTGTTAGACTTTTCCTCCCTAAGTAGCAAATAATAAGTCTGTTTATAGCTTTAAAATAAAGAGACAGTGTCTCCCTCCAGAACAAAATGCAGAAATCCTAAATGCCTAGTATATTTTTTTAAATGTCTCACTCTAAGGCAGAGCAGATGGGCTTACTGTCCATTATAAGAGATTCAAGTTTTCTAATTCAAGGTTTATCTCCTGTAGATCAACATATTTTGTGTTTTATAGACAGGATCTCATTTTGTTGCCCTGTCTGGCTTGCAGTCGTGGTTTCATTCTCAGATTCTTGGGCTCAACGATCCTCCTTTCTCAGCTTCCTGAACAGCTAGAGGTGCCAGTGTGTTCCAGGCATGGGATCTTGCTACGCTTATCAGTCTGGTCTCAAACTTCTGGCCTCAAGCAATTCTCCTAGATAAGACTCCCATAATATTGCAGTTGCAGTCATAAGTCACTGAATCCAACCTGTATCATATGATAAAATAGTACTCAGGAGTTTAGGAAAAAAGAAAATAATAATGCTCATCACAACATAAATGATTCTTCTTCTTTTTTTGTTTTTTTGAGTTGGATTCTCACTCTGTCACCCAGACTGGATGCAGTGGTATGCTCTCAGCCATCACAGCCTTGGCCTTTTGGGTCCAGCATTCTTTCCGCCTCCGCCTTCCAAGTAACTGGAACTACGGGCGCGTCCTACCATGCCCGTCCTATTTTTGATTTATTATAGATGCGAGGTCTCACCAAGATGCCTGGGTGGGTCTCAAACCCTAGGACTCTAACAATCCACTCGCCTCGGCCTCCCAAAGTCCTGGGATTACAGGCTGAGCCACTGAGTCTGGCCCACAAATGATTCTTAAGTGGTAAGTTCACTAAAGGATGCCAGTCATAAAAACAACTTTTTTATTAAATTACATAAGATTCTAAATCAC
>NW_007032795.1:0-810 GCF_000164805.1 Carlito syrichta | reverse complement strand
CCTTTGGTCTCAACTACTTAATTAGAAATAATTAGAAAAAAATACACACCACGAAGCAATTGGGGTTTGATCTTTAAAATGACAATGGGTTATAATTAGTTTTGATAGTGTAAATGGGTACAAGAAGGCAGGTTTTATGAGAAAGTTTATGCATACATAACTGCTTATCATTTGAAAAAGACTTACCTAAGTGTTTTAAATGTCTGTTATTTGTTTTCTTCTTATGGCATAGTAAAAAATAATTATATTTTTAATAATACCTTAAATCAATATAAGAATTAACAGTTCAGATGTAAATAATGCCCTTCCAATTTAGAAACTGCCATACTTCCCAGAGCTAAAGGAGTATTTTTCTTTTGTTATGGAAATGCATATAAAGTTTGTCAATTTACTCTTTACAAAAGTGCCACTCCACAATCAATAATGTATGATTAAATCAAACTAAAAATCTAGCCTAAGAAATCCTCTGTAATTGGATACTTGGGTCATTATATACCAACCACAACCTAACTTAGTAGGTAAACAAACTAAAAACCTAATTTAAGAGAATATTTATGTAGCAATAACTGAGTCTCGGCCAGTCCCAAGCATTGAAGCCAATCCTAGTCATTGAAGCCTGTGAACCACTCACGGGTGGCCAACTGTTTAAACTGTTTAAATAAGACAAATGCTGAGCTGTAACTAATCTAAATGTTTCTGTATCTGTTTTGGTTTTCACACATACTTTTGTTTTGTTTTATAAATTCTCTCTGACCACCTGATGTGCCAGAGTTTTTGTGAATCAGCTGTGATTCTGAGGGCTGCCTGATT
>NW_007032794.1:0-1158 GCF_000164805.1 Carlito syrichta | reverse complement strand
TCCTTGGGTAATTCTGCTTTCCATGCTTATCAATTTGTTATTTATTTCATTCACAGTATTCTTTATTACTGTTATCTCAGATATCAGCTCCTTCCTAGTTTCTTCTTGTGTCTCCTCAATTCTTTTTAGTCTCTCCATTATTGTTTTGATATCTACATTTGCATTTTGAGACCCTTCATTCTGGGGACTTTTCATTGTATTCCAAAGTCAATTTTCTCAGTGTCTGCTCTCCCAGGCGTCTGGGAGAGAACCATACTCTTCTTTTGGTTTTTCTTCATTTCTGTAGATTTTTCTCCCTTTACCCATTTCCCTCCCCCTCTTCAATTCTGTTTTTGAGGGAAGGTGGGGTTGCTTTTATTTCTCTTCTGCAATGACCTGTTCTTCCTTATGAGGGTCTTCTGGTTTTGTTCACTTTTCCCTCTGCTTTACAGTCTGTCTATTCAGCAGTTTGCAGTCTTGGTCCCTGTTTCTTTTTTTTTTTTTGAGTTGGAGTCTCACTCTGACGCCCAGATTGGAGTGCAGTGGCTGCTCCTGGCCACCGCAGCCTTGAACTGCTGGGCTCCGGAGATCCTTCCACCTCAGCCTTCCAGGTAGCCGGAATTACAGGCATGCGCTACCACACCCAGCTCGGAAGCACTCTTTTAAAGTCAGAAACAATATAAATATGTCCATCATCACAATTTCCATTAAATATTGCAACTAATGCAATTAAACAAGAAGCATAAGAAAATAAGGGTAAATATTGGAAAGAAAGATATACAACTGTCATTATTTGCAGATGTTATGGTTATATACCTGGAAAACCCAGAAACTCTACTGACAAATAATTAGAATGAATAAAAATGTTAGTGAGTTTACCATGTATAATATCATTATATATAAATAATTTTTTCTTGCACACCAGCAATAAGCAACCAAGAATGCAATTTTCAAAATACAACCTATAATGGCAGAAAAAGTCAAAAACCTTATTGTCTAAATATATTTTCTCCCTAAAATTAACCAGTCCTCTCTGGAAAAATTGCCAATTTCAGGTCTGGCAATCTGGGGTGGAAGATAAGGAAAGTACAAGAAGAGACTGGAGTATCTTCTTGTCACAAATCAAAGAAGAGCTCAAAATGATTGGGATGGATTAGAGGGTCACAGGAGGGTGCTTAC
>NW_007032793.1:0-643 GCF_000164805.1 Carlito syrichta | reverse complement strand
TAGCTGGCTAGACATCTGACTTAACTAGCTAGCTACCTTGTTGGCTAGACGGCTAGAAAACTGGCTTAACTAGCTAACTACCTGGCTGGCTAGCAACCTAGGCAGCTGGCTGGCTAGCTAGCAGCCTGGCCAGCTGGCTAGCCAGCTGGCTGGACAGTGTTATAGACAACCAGCTTAACTAGGCAGCCACCCTGTTTGTCAACCTGCTAGCCAGCCGGCTTAGCTAGCTGGCCACCTACCTGAGCAGCCTGCTAACCAGCCAGCTTAACTTGCCAGCCACCTAGCTAGCCAGTCGGCTAACAAGCTGAGTTAACAAGCGAGTGAGCTGACTAGTTAGGTGACCTGGTGGAAAGAGAGCGAGGTCACTATTTAACTGATCAGCTGGTTGAGTGGCTAGCCAATTAGTTAGCTAAATGATTAGCTGATTTGCTAGCTGACATAACTAGATAGCTGACTAACTAGCTGGCTATCTAGGTGACATAACTCGCCAGCAAACAAGCTATCTAGCTGTCTAGCTAGCTGACTTAACTAGCTAGCTATCTGGCTAGTTAGATGGGTAGCTGACTTAACTCTCTAGCTGACAATCTAGCTGACTAGCTAGCCGAATGAACTGTCTAGCAGAGTAGCAACCTGACTAGCTAGC